>NC_056747.1:441465173-441693726 GCF_019279795.1 Protopterus annectens | reverse complement strand
GGAAAGGGGTTTTTTTTGGGGGGAAATTAATAATTCCCAAAGGGGGGAAAAAAGGGTTTTCAGATAAATCCTGTGAACCTGCAAGAGCAGGTGGGATTTCAGTAGCAGATTCAGCCAAGCTAGATGAGGCCTCGGTAGAGGTAAGTTTTGCCGAAGGAAGAACCGTGGACTCGGTTTCAGCCGAAACCGAGACACTCATGGTTATTTAACCGCTGTTTCGAAACCGCGGACCGCGAGTGTCGGTCCTTTTCCTTGCACTTTTTAGAAATTTGTGTAGTCGGAGTATCCGACGGCATAATGTAAGCAAAAGCGGAGCCGAAAAACTCTTCAGCAAATTCCGACTGACGTCTAAGCATCCGTCGGTTGAAAGAAGCACAGGCTAGACAAGCTGCTACGTCGTGGTCTGGGCCTAAGCAAGGTAAGCAGCAAGAGTGGAAATCTTTATGAGGTATTTGTTTCCCACAAGTTAAACAGTTATTCACTTTTTCTGACATTGGCTGAGGCAAGAAAGAGTCCCCAACGGGGTACTTAGCTTTTTAGAAGTCTTCGGTAGTAGTAATCTCTGGTTCTGACCGACCGGCACTTGCGAACAGCTTCTGCTTCGGGCGCCACACGGCAAGAAAGACTGAGGAAAATGGCGTCGGCTGATGCCTTTATACGCGAAGAACTGCAGCTATGACGTCGGGTAAAGTGCGACACCAGCCGAGGCCAGACCCAGACTTTGGAATCCGGCCGACCGAAGGACTGCCTGACGACAGGACAACCCATTTGTAAGGACTGCAGATGCATCCTTGAAGGACATATATATATATATATATATATATATATATATATATATATAGACACACACACACTAATAACCGCCACTATGAAGAACTAGTACTATAACACAAACTTCTGTAAACTGCACTGAAATAATCCGAATGTGAAATAAAAACACTGAGGCTCAGGATAGATTCAATTAAACTTTCGTTCTGCTATGATTACAAGTTCTTCTTCACAGATATAGATATATATATATATATACACACAAACACATACACACACAGACAGACACACCCATACTGGGGAATTGCCACCCGTTTCAGAAATTAAAATGCAGACCTAAGTTGCTCAAGGTTTCTGGCTGTTGAAGTTGTCATGGATGTTGGTGCAGAAGGGCATGCCAAGAAACAAAGGCATGGGCACCAGCATGGCAGGAGAACCTGAAATCTCAGCCACTACAGATTCTGTAGTTGCGGGGGCTGAGAATGTGCTTGACTACAACACAGACACTCGACAGCAGGTAACAGTTGTCAGTGACATTTTTGAAGGTGACAGTGAACAGAAGGTTGTGTGGGTTATAGAGGGATTCAAACCTAACAGTTTAGAGTTGGTAGACAGTAACAATGGAGGTCTCTAGGATGATAAATTTCAGACATGTTTAGAGCTAAAGAAATTAGTTAAAGGAAACATAATTTGGATGAAATATGAACAGCTGTGGAAGAAAAGCAAGAGGTGTAATGGTAGGTTTAGCCATTAAACGGGTAGTTCTTTAGTTTGACTATGAAGCAGATGGGGAGGAATTACTCTAATAATACTTGAGAAGGGATTTCCACAATTCAGATAAATAGGTGGAACACAGGGAGAAAAAGGTATTGTATGATTATTTTTTTGATCTGACAGACATGACTGATGAGTGAAGGGGCTTTGCAAGACAGGACCATTGCAAGAATGGAATAAGTGAAGAGCAAATTCTGTGCTAGACATTACTGCAATTATACATCTAACACCTAGGAAAGAAATCCCCTATAGGGTGTTTAACTGCTCCTCAGGGAGACTTTACTTTGGCAAACTGATGCTGCTGAGATATGAATGTTACTACACAGCAAGAAAGATTTGCATACGATATTGGCAGGTGCTCCCTTTATACTACTGTTACTGCACCAGGAGTATTTAAAAGACCTGAAGGGCGAAGAGCTTTGGAAGACTGGCTGGGCAAAGACTACCTGCACAGCAAGACATCAATACTGAGGAGTGCAACTGTGAGTACTATGATGAACATCAAAAGTACAGTTTTGTACCTACCATAAATGTAGATGTTTGAGTGTACACCCTGCTGCAGTCATCACACTTGGTTATCCTGTCATCAGGCGGTCCCGCAGTCGGCTGGAATTCCAAAGTCTTGGTCTGGCGTCGGTTGCTGTCGCTTCTTCCCTGACGTCGGTGCGTCAGGGGTATATGTAATGCAACTGACGACATTTTCTTCAGTTTTTCTTGCCCCAGATGTCAGGTGCACCCAAAAAGGTGGTCAGTAATTAGTACCAAATTGAGTAAACTTGCACAAACACAAAATCCCTTCAGCTATAAGCAAATACATCAGGAAGGTATTGAAGAGATTTAGCCAGTAGGTCAGAGGGGATGGAGGGAGGGTAATCTGGACTGCAGCAGGGTGTACTCTTGAACATCTACATTTATGGTAGGTACAAAAAGTACAGTTTTGTACCTACCATAAATGTAGATGTCCGATAGGCATGCATCTGCAGTCCTTACAAATGGGTTGTCCTGTCGTCAGGCAGCCCTTCAGTCGGCCGGATTCCAAAGTCTGGGTCTGGCCTCGGCTGGTGTCGCACTTCACCAGACGTCATAGCTGCAGTTATTCGGGTATAAAGGCATCAGCCGACGCCATTTTCCTCAGTGTTTCTTGCCCCAGATGCCAGGTGCCCTCTTGGAAGGCTAAATTTGGATAAAAGCCAATGATTCCAAATAGTAGAGAGCAAACACAAAAAATAAGCATGTATGTACATATATACAAACAAATACACCATAATAGATTCCCCCAGCTAGCTATAAAATGGGCAAATACCATAGGAGCACCACAGAGGGGAAGGCAGGTGGGTAATCCTGATTGCAGATGCATTCCTATCGGACATCTACATTTATGGTACGTACAAAACTGTACTATGTCCTTCAAGGATGCATCTGCAGTCCTTACAAATGGGTAGAATACCATAGCCAAACTGGGGGAGGTGGAGAAATAAAGTTATGGTGTAGTTAGGATCCCTTGCAAAACAGCAGTGGCAAAGCCTGCTCGGGATCTAGAGTATAAAGGTAAATTATAATGCTTGGCAAAGTAGCAGCTTCTAAAATGTCCTTGGTCAACTGATCTAGCAAAAATTCTTGATACTGCATCATGTGAAATTGACAGTTCAAGGCCCTAGCTGAAAGAGTAGCAGAAGTGTAAACTTTTTTACCCCATCTCTCTAAGGATCTGGATTCCCTTTCAGAGGGGAGGGGGTTTTTGGCAGAGGTGGCTGCTACAGCCTTAGGTCCTTGGGAGATAGTCTCTGGATCTGCAAGGGGAGCCTTATACAAGTGGTAATGTGTGTCCGGGACCCTGTAGTATCTATCGGGCTTAACAGGGGCCGGAGGCAGAGAATCAGGAGCAGTACTAGCATCATTAAATGCATCATCTACAACAGAAAGAACTGGAGGAATGGCTAAAGGCCTATGTTGTGGTAAATGCAGGAAAGTTCTAAGCCTTTTTCTTGAAACTGAAAAATACTGGCCCTGCCACTGAAATTGTTCCCTCATAGCATGCAGGGTTTCCCCAAAGGAAAATTCCTCAGGCGGAGAGGCAGAAGGAATGGACTCTTCACCATCAGAGTCTTCATAAGGGGAGTATGGGGCCTCTGGAGGGTCTGTATCATTTGAGTCATCAGAGGAATCATCTGTAGACACTGGCTCAGGGGGCTCTGCTCTAGGCCTCTTCTCTGGAGACGGGTGAGAGGCCCTGTCTGGTTGAGGTTGTGATCCTCGGATTAAAGAAATGAGATCCTCTGCTAAACTAAGCATTTGTGAACTAGAGCTAGGTCTGTGAGAGGGGGGCTTAGCAGGCACAGATTTAGTAGTTTTAGCTGCTTTAGCCCTGGCAAAGGCCTTAATGGACATGGCTGCAGGTGGCCTAGCGGCTCCACGTGCAGGGGTTGAAATATCCAAGGGAATAGTGTCTGATAATTCCTGAGAAACTGTAACAGTAGGTGGAATATCAGAAGCCAATTCCACGAGGTTGGAAGAGGCCTCGGCAGAAGGAAAGTTTTCGGCTGAAGGAGGAACCGCTTGCTCGGTTTCAGCCGAAACCGAGACACTTGCGGTTGGCTTAACCGCGGTTTCGCCGAACCGCAGACCACGAGTGTCGGTCCTTTTCCTGCGCTTTTAGATATTTGCGAAGTCGGAGGATCCGACGGCATAATATAAGCAAAATCGGGGCCGAAAAACTCCTCAGCAAACTCCGACCGACGTCTAAGCGTCCGCCGGTAAAAAGAAGCACAGGCTAGACAAGCTGCGCCGTGGTCTGGGCCTAGACAAGGTAAGCAGTAAGAGTGGAAATCTTTATGAGGTATTTGTTTCCCACAAGTTAAAGAGTTATTCACTTTTTCTAACATCGGCTGAGGCAAGAAAGAGTCCCCAACGGGTACTTAGCTTTTAGAAGTCTTCAAGTAGTATTCGTAGTAGTAATCTCTGGTTCTGACCGACCAGCACTTGCAACAGCTTCTGCTTCGGCCACGCGCAAGAAAGACTGAGGAAAATGGCGTCGGCTGATGCCTTTATACCCGAATAACTGCAGCTATGACGTCGGGTGAAGTGCGACACCAGCCGAGGCCAGACCCAGACTTTGGAATCCGGCCGGCCGAAGGGCTGCCTGATGACAGGACAACCCATTTGTAAGGACTGCAGATGCATCCTTGAAGGACATCTGTACTATGTTCATCGTGTTACCCTGCTGCAGTCATCACACTTGGGTTGAATCCCAAAGCTAAGGATGGGTGGAGGTATCATAGATGGTTAGAGGAGGCTAGAAGGCCCTGCAGAACTGTAGTGGCGAAGCCCGCCCTGGTCTTAGAGTAAAGTGGTAAGTGACAGTGTTTGATAAAGGTGTGTACTGAACTCCAAGTTGCAGCTTCCAAAATCTCCTTGGTTGGAACCCCCTGAGAAAGGCTGTAGAAGTAGCTGTTGCCCTAGTAGAGTGGGGCCTAATGGTAGCAGGAACTGGTTTTCCATGATGGATGTAGCAAAAACGTATGCAATGACCTATCCATTTGGAAATGGTTTGCTTTGATATAGCATTCCCTAAAGAAGCTGTAGCATAGGATACAAACAGCTGGTCAGATTTTCTGAAAGCCTTAGTTTTGTCCAAGTAGTAACGAAGTTGCCTATGAATGTCCAAGGAATGCAGGAGTCTCTCACCTTTGTTCTGTGGATTTGGTAAGAAGGTGGGTAAGTGGATGGTTTGATTTAAAGCCACAATGGAAACCACCCTAGGCATAAAGGAAGGATTAGTTCTTAGAGAAACCCTGTCTTGATGAAAAATGAGGAAAGGTTCCACTGCCATTAGTGCCTGTAGCTCAGGCTCTTCTAGCTGAAGTTATTGCTAGCAGCAGGGCAGTCTTCCATGATAGGAACTGAAGTTCTGCAGAGAAAGCTGGTTCAAAGGGAGGTAGCGTTAGTTTTTCCAGAACAAAATTGAGGTCCCATGTTGGTGTAGGTGCTCTTCTGGGTGGTCTAATGTTTTTTGCCCCTCTGAGGAACTGCCTTAAAAGTGGATGTGAAAATAAGGGTGGATCCGTGTTGTAGTGGGCCGAAATAGCTGAAGCATGGATTTTAATGGAGAAGAAAGAAAGTCCTTTGTGCAACATCTCAGTTAAATACTGTAGAATGTGAGGCATTTGAGGCTGAATTGTGTCTTGGCCTTTAGATTGGTTCCAGGCACAAAACCTTTTCCATTTGTCCGAATAAGCCTTCCTGGTGCTTGGCCTCCTAGCTTCCAGAATAACATCCATAACTGCTTGGGAAAGAGGAGCTGGCTAGATGCTTAGCTGATTTGCCATGCAACCAGATTTAAGGTTTTGAGCTGGCTGTGAAGAATCTGATTGTTTTGTTGTGTGAGTAAATGGGAAATTTGTGATAATATCCATGGTGGGCCGTGGGCCATATTTCTCAATAGCGGGTACCAGTGCTGGCATGGCCAGTCTGAGGCTATGAATATCAGTCGAGGTGTCTCCTTTTTGACTTTCATTAGTACCTTTGTGAGGAGAGGCAATGGAGGGAAGGCATATACTGTCAGGTTTTTCCAACTGAAAGAGTGCGTCCACTTTCCACGCTTGATGGTGAAGTGCCCTTGTACAAAATTTTGTTAGTTGATAGTTTTGAGGGCTGGCAAACAGGTCTATGTCTGGAAGGCCCCATTTTTGAGTTATCATTGTAAATACTTGTGGATCTAGTTTCCACTCGTGGGGATCCATGATGTTTCTGCTGAGATAGTCTGCCAATGTATTCTTCTGTCCTGGCAGGAATTGAGCTTGTAACTGAACTTGGTAAGCCAGAGCTGTGTTCCATAAGGTCATTGCTTGCCTGCACAGAGGGTAGGAGTGGGTATCCCCTTGTTTGTTTATGTACCACATTACTGTGGTGTTGTCAGTCTTTATTGTCAGTTGTCCTGGATGTAATAGATCCTTCAAGGCTGTCAGAGCTTTCTGTACAGCTAGCATCTCTTTTTGATTGATGTGCAGATTCCTTTGATCTGCAGTCCATACGCCTTGAACGCACTGTCCTGCCATGAGAGCCCCCCAGGCGTAATCTGATGCATCTGTTGTGATAGTTTGCCTGGCTGGGGGCAAGGTGAAAGGCTGACATGCCTGTGACCACCATAGAAACTCCTGTTGTAGGCAGGGAATGAGAGATATTGTGTCCAAGCTGTGGCTGTGTTGAGACCATACGCTTTTTAGGTTCCACTGTAATTTCCTCATATGCAGCTTTGCAAATGGTATTAGTAGTATGCAAGATGCCATGAAGCCCAAGGCCTGCAGAATTTTTCTTGCAGTTAATTGGGCCTTTGTTGCCATGGTTTTGAAATAGAGTCAGTTGTACTTGTCTGGCATCTGATAAGCCTTCTGAGCCGTTGTATTCAAGCTGGCACCCAGGAATGTCATATTTTGTGAGGGTACTAGATTTGACTTCTTTTTGTTTACTGTGTACCTCAGGCAATTTAGTAGATGTTTCACAAAAGCCAGATGATGTAATAGAATGTCCTTCCTTTCTGCTTGGATGAGGCAGTCGTCCAGGTATGGGTATATTTGAATTCCTCTTTGTCTGCAGTATGCAATTACTGGTGCCAGGCATTTTGTGAAGACTCTGGGCGCAGTAGATAAGCCAAAGGGCAGTGCAGAGAATTGGTAATGGGTTGAACCTGCAATGAAACAGGTATCTTCTGCAACTTTGTCTGACAGGGACATGCAGGTATGCCTCCTTGAGGTCCAACGTTACCTAGCCATGCTTCCTTGCCCAACATGGGAAGAAGCTGCTGTAGTGTTAGCATCTTGAATTTGGGTACTTGCAAGTAGGTGTTTAGAATTGAAAGGTCCAGAATTGGTCTCCAGGCATTGTCCTTTCTGGGCACTAGAAAAAGTCTTGAGTAAAATCCTTGACCTTGCTCTCGAGTAGGTACCAGTTGAATGGCTCTCATGTCCATGAGAGCTGTAATTAGTTTTTGTGCCTCTGCCCATTGATTTTGTGGCAGGTTTGGCATTCCTCTTTTCATTGGAAAGGTGTGAAAATGGAATCTGTATCCTCATAAAATTATGTCTAGGACCCATTTGTCCTTTGTGACAATGTGCCAGTTGTCTGAAAAAAGTGCGAGTTTTCCTCCCAAGGGGGCTGCCAAGGGAGTGTTGCTTGGCCAGATGAGGTGCAAGTCATTGAGTTTGCCTTCTGGTAGATTGGGACCGGTCTTCTCCTCCCTTCTGTGTTGTAGTGCCACATTGGCGAGGTTTGTACTGGGCTTGTGGTTGTCCTCTGCCCCTTGGGCATCTGTATTTACCCCTCTGTGGTCTGTCTGTAGCTGGAAAGGACCAATTTATTGTTGGCCAGTTTCTGCTGAAGCGAGGGGGCTGTACCTGTAGGAAATCTTTAACTGTCTGCATAGATTTTGCCTTATCCTCCATTTTCTTTAAGACGACTTCTGCTTTAACTCCAAAAAGAACATCCTGCTATAAGGGAGCATCTAGAAGTTTTGCTTTAACATGATCACGTAGAGTTTGTTCCTTTTCCAAGCATGCCTACGTATAACAGACCCAGTGACAGCTGCTCTGCAGAAGGCCTCCAAAGAATCAAACCCACACTAAGTTATGTTTGCCCACCTGTTCAGTGGCATGCAACAGATCCTGCATTTCTTTCAATTCAGATTGTTGAGGGAGTGGTCATTTTTTGTTTTAACTGAGAGATTAGAAATTGCTGATACTTAAGCATGTGAAATTGGCAATTTAGTACCCTCATAGCTAGAGTGGCTGAGGTGTAAACCTTTTTCCCCCCACCTGTCTAGTGCTCTGGAATCCCTCTCAGAAGGTACAGGATTTTTAGCCATAGAAGCCTTAGCCCCCTTGGGACCCTGGGAGATTATCTCTGGGTCAGCAACAGAGCTTTTGTAAAGTAATTAGTGGGAATCAGGCACTCTATAATATCGGTCAGGCTTAGCCGGAGCAGGAGGAAGAGAATCAGGGTTAAAACTGGATTCTAAGTAAACATCATCTACAATGTCTGAAACTGGTGGGATGGTAAGTGGTCTGTGTTGGGAGAGTAAAAGAAACTCTCTGAGCCTCTTCTTCGAGTCAGAGTAGTCCTGACGTTCCCAGTGAAAATGTTCCCCCATAGTGTGTAAAGTTTCCCCAAAGGAGTAGTCTTCAGGAGGAGAAGCTGAGGGAGTGGAATCTTCAGCATCAGAATCTTCATAAGGGGAGAAGGAGTAATCTTGGTCCTCAGAGGAGTCTGAAGAAATGGACACTTGTTCAGAGGATGCATAATCTTTCTGTTGTCTAGGCCTTTTGTCAGGAGGGGGCTGGGAACCCCTGATTAAAGTGATCAAATCTTCAGTCATTTTGAGCATCTATTTCTTAGGCATGGGGCCTTGAACAGGGGACTGAAGTGCAGCCTTTTTAGATTTAATAGGTGTCTTTGTCTTAGAAAACAATTTAATGGTGAGCGTCGGTCTGAAAACGCCTTCAGAAACCGATGGCGTTTCTGCAGCACCGACATCTTTTTCAGCAATGTCGTCGGTAGGGCCTGCACTAAATGGCTGCGAAGGCCTGGTACATTCCGTCAAAAATTCTGAAGCGGTCTCGGGTTCCAGATCTGCGGTAGTCAGGGGCTGCCTTGGAGCCTCATTGAGGACCTGAGACCGGGCCAGTCGAGGCCTCGGAATCTGGCTTAGGCCTGGGCTGTCTGTCCTTATCCTTGCGTTTTTTGTGCACGCCAGTAGTCGGTTGCTCCGACGGCATGGTGTAGTTAAATTTCCTACCGAAATAGTGTCGTGCAAAATCAAAGCGTCTTTTAATAATACGCTTATTAAACCTAGCACAAAAACGACAACTAGTGACGTCGTGGTCTGGGCCTAGGCAACGTATGCAATAAGAATGAAAATCCTTATGAGGTATTTGCTTCCCACAAGAAATACAATTAACTTTTTCTGACATCGGTCTGAGGCAAGAAAAGTTTCCCCAACGGGGTAATTAGCTTTATAGAAGACTTCGGTCTGAAATTCGAATTCGAAAATCTCAGTAGTCGGCCGACCGGCACTTGCGAACTGCTTCTGCTTCGGCACCGCGCGGCAAGAAAGACTGGAGAAAATGGCGTCGGTTGCATTACATATACCCCTGGCACACTTACATCAGGGAAGAAGCGACAGCAACCAACGCCGTACCAAGACTTTGGAATTCCAGCCAACTGCGGGACTGCCTGACGATAGGATAACCAAGTGTGATGACTGCAGCAGGGTAGCACGAACAGTCACTATCCTTATGGCTTTGACAATTTAGAAGAGTTTACATAAGAAATAATGGACAGTTTTCTTTCCTCTGCTGGCACGGAATTGATGACAGTGGGATATTAGTTTACAAAAGGTTCATTCAAGTAGTGGAAAGAGGAAATGAAGGTGGTTTGAAATGTGATGGTACCAGGAAGGAGAGTGCAAAGGAAATAACTGAATTTAACAACTCGATGGCTAAAAGCTGGCAAAATATAGGTTTAACAATCTGTAGACATTGCAAACAACTAACCAAATACCAATGCAAGTGAATCACAGACTGCTGACTCCACAAAAAACTTGCTG
This sequence comes from Protopterus annectens, assembly GCF_019279795.1. Taxonomy (NCBI): domain Eukaryota; kingdom Metazoa; phylum Chordata; order Ceratodontiformes; family Protopteridae; genus Protopterus; species Protopterus annectens. The sequence goes on along the minus strand of NC_056747.1, from coordinate 441,683,588 downwards.
CACTGCACTAACGACAACCACTGGCACCAAGAATAAATACTTTAAAAATGAGAAGTTATGTACCTACCATAACGTTCCATGTTAGTTGTCTTCTCTCGCCTTCTTTCTTGCTGGATGGGTTCGGAGCCGAACCTCGGCTCTGACTCGGCCTATACTAAAGCTCAAGAGCTAATTTTACCGGCTCGAAGCAACCCTATATCCCATGATGCTAGGTGGTAACTACCCAGATCTCGTTTGGTAGCTAACAAACTATAGCCAATTCAGTCTCCCCTCTGAGGTGGAGGAGAAGGAAGAACTCCCAAAATATCACTAACTGAAGCTGAATCTACCCCAGGTCCAACTGTCTGAGCTAGGAATAATGCAAGATAAGGTCCCCTGTAAGAAGGGGAAGAACCTCTCTGTCTGTCCAGGCTAGGGGGATGGTGGGCGCAAGAAAGAAGACGAGAGAAGACAACTAACATGGAACGTTATGGTAGGTGCATAACTTCTCAATGTTAAGTTGTCAATCTCGCCTTCATTCTTGCTGGATGGGACCGTGTCCCTAGCACCTTTATCCTGGGTGGCTCATTGGAACAGACTCTTGAAAACGGTGGAACCTAAATTTGCCCTGTTTCTGGAGGCCATGTCCAATTTGTAATGTGTAACGAAAGTATGAGGAGAGGCCCATGTGGCAGCCGCACAGATAGTGTCTATTTGTAATCTAGCTTGAAAGGCTGTAGATGTAGCCAACGCTCTGGTTGAATGGGCTCTTGGCCTAGAAGGCAATTCTTTACCTCTGAGTTGATAAATACAGGTAATCACAAAAGACAGCCACCTAGACAGGGTTACTTTAGATACCGGAAGACCCTTTTTACTCTCAGCATAAGATAAAAAAAGTTGATCAGATTTCCTGAATTGTTTAGTTCTGTCCAGATAGAAGCGGAGCTGACGAATGTCCAGACAATGTAGTTTTTGCTCCGCCCTGTTTGAATAATAAGGAAAGAGAAAGTACAGTTTTGTACCTACCATAAATGTAGATGTTCGAAGATCCACATTGCTGCAGTCCTAACACTTGGGTAGTCCGCTGTCCCAGTCGGCCCGAATACCAAAGTATAAGGCTGACGTCGGTCAAGGCGCATTTGTCTGACATCAGGACGTCAGGGTACAAATGCGCATGACCGACGTCATATCCTCAGTCTTTTCTTGCCCCAGATGTCAGAAGACCCTAAAAAGATAAGGCCAAAACCAAAAAACACCAAACACTCCTGTACCTAATATATGTACAATATATACAAAATTACAAAAATAGAACCCCACCCCCACAACCACCCCTAAACACAGAGGGAAGGAGGGAGAATCGGACTGCAGCAATGTGGATCTTCGAACATCTACATTTATGGTAGGTACAAAACTGTACTATGTTCTTCATCTCACATTGCTGCAGTCCTAACACTTGGGTAGAATCCCAAAGCAGAGGTAAGGGAGGATGGCTAAACTATAATGAAGCAGGAGCTGCCAAAATGCCCTGCAACACAGCAGTGGCAAAACCAGCCCTGGATTTAGAATAGAGAGGAAGGTGGTAATGCTTGGAGAAAGTATGCACTGAACTCCAAGTAGCTGCCTCCAAAATATCCTTAGTTGCCACCCCCCTTAGAAATGCTGTTGAAGTGGCAGTAGCCCTCGTGGAATGAGGCCTAATCCCAGCTGGAATCTCCTTGCCATGATGGGAATAACAGAATGCAATGCAAAACCCAATCCACTTAGATATAGATTGTTTTGACACAGGCTTGCCCTGGGAACTCAAAGCAAAAGAAACAAAACTGCTGAGACTGCCTAAAATCCCTAGTCCTGCTTAAATAATAACGCAACTGCCTGTGTACATCTAAAGTGTGCAAAATCTTTTCCCCCCTATTTTGGGGATCTGCATAAAAAGTAGGCAAATGAATAGTTTGGTTTAAAGCCACACTAGAAACCACCTTAGGCATAAATGAAGGATTAGTACGTAATGATACCCTATCCTTATGAAAAACCAAAAAAGGCGCAACCGCCATAAGGGCCTGCAATTCAGAAACCCTTCTTGCAGAAGTAATGGCCAACAAAAAAGCAGTCTTCCATGACAAGTATTTCAATTCAGCAGTAGCCGCAGGCTCAAAAGGTTGTAGAGTAAGTTTCTCCAACACAAAATTGAGGTCCCAAGCAGGAGTAGGAGCTCTACGCGGGGGTCTTATATTCTTTGCCCCTCTAAGAAATTGCTTGAACAAAGGATGAGAAAACAATGGTGGGTCACAATCATAGTGAGCTGAAATTGCTGCAGCATGAATCTTAATGGAAGAGAAAGACAAACCTTTGTCCAATAACTCAGTAAGATATTGAAGAGCCACACTCAAATTAGGCTCAGAAACATCCAAATCCTTTGCTGCACTCCAAAATAAAAATCTCTTCCATTTTTCTGCATACACTTTACGTGTACTAGGTCTTCTGGCTTCCATAATCACATTCAAAACTTGTTGAGGAAGTTGAGAGCTGCTGTGGTTCAAAACAGAATATGCCAGGCTGTTAGATGAAGAGAGTGAAGCTTGACATTGAGTAGATGACCGTGCCTCTGAGACAAAAGGTGTGGAATTAAAGGTAAAGGCCATGGAGGCTTCCTTACCAGATTCCTCAGTAATGGGTACCAGTGTTGCCGAGGCCAATCTGGAGCTATCAAAATCATCCTTGGCTTGTCTTGTCTGACCTTTAGGAGTACCTTTGGGAGGAGAGGCAGAGGTGGAAAGGCATACACATGAAGATTTCCCCAACTGAACGAAAGAGCATCCACTTTCCAAGCTGTGTGATGAAACCTTTTCGTGCAAAACTTTGGCAGCTGGTGGTTTAGTGGAGAAGCGAACAGATCTATGTCTGGAGTACCCCAGGACACTGTCAATTGTCGAAATACATGAAGATCCAGTTTCCACTCGTGGGGATCCATGATTTGCCTGCTTAACACATCTGCTAAGGAGTTCTGTGCTCCTGGCAGAAACCTTGCCTGTAGATTTAGCTGCAAGCTGAGCGCAGTCTCCCACAAAATCATTGCTTGCCTGCATAGAGGATAAGAATGTGTTCCCCCTTGCTTGTTGATGTACCACATGACAGTTGTGTTGTCTGTTAGAATCAACACCTGCCCTGGAAGAAGTAACTCCTTGAAAGCCATTAATGCAAACTGGACTGCTAACATCTCCTTCATGTTGATATGTAGATGCTGTAGTCTGGCAGGCCACTTGTCTTGTATCCACTTTCCATTCAGATGAGCTCCCCAAGCTATGTCTGAGGCATCTGTCATTAGAATCTGACTCGCCTCTGGCCGGGTCACAGAGAGTCCCTTGTTTAGGTGACATTCCTGAGCCCACCACAAAATTCCTTTTGAATGCAAGTTATTATTGGAATGACAGTGTCCAAATCCTGGCAGTGGTGTGTCCATACATATTTTAGATACCATTGCAGCTTCCTCATATGCAGTTTGGCATTGGGAAGCACCAGAATACAAGATGCCATGAACCCTAAGGCTTGAAGGACTGTCCTTGCAGTCAGCCCGACTGAAGAGATAGTTGATGGAAGTAAAGGGAAAGATTCTTTTGTTTGTCCGGGGTTAAAAGGCCATCTGGGCTGCTGTATTCAGTCTCACACCCAGAAAGCACATGTCTTGAGAGGGTACTAGACTGGACTTTATTTCGCTCACAGAATACCCCAGGCATCTTAGCACTGCTATCACATATTCCAGATGCTGAAGAAGCTCTCCTTTCTTGAGCCAGAATCAGACAGTCGCCCAAGTAAGGATAGATTTGTATTCCTTTTAGCCTGAAGAAAGCTACAACTGGAGCCAGAACTTTGTGAATACTCTGGGCGCAGTAGATAAGCCAAAGGGCAATGCAGAGAACTGATAATGGGAATTTCCAGCTCGAAACGCAGATACTTCCTGCAACTGAGTCTGATAGGCACATGAAGGTAAGCCTCCTTGAGATCTAAAGTTACCATCCAGTGATCTTTGCCCAGCAGAGGTAAAAGCTGTTGTAACGCCAACATTTTGAACTTGGGAATGTCCAGATAAGTGTTGAGGATAGACAAATCCAAAATTGGTCTCCACGTGTTCCCCTTTTTGGTACTAGGAACAGGCGAGAATAAAATCCTAGGCCCCTTTCTGGCACAGGAACCGCTGAATGGCCCCTATCTGGAGTAACAGAGAAATTTGCTTGTGAGCCTCTTTTCTTTGTATAGGAGGAATGTCTGGCATGCCTTTGAAAGGAGGCAAGGTATGGAAATAAAACCTGTAACCGTGGTGAACGATATCCAATACCCATCTGTCTTGGGTAATAACACTCCAATTTTCTTTGAAAAGTGCCAGCCTTCCTCCCAAAGGTGCTGCCAGACGAGAAGGCTCTGGCAGCTGAAAAGGCAAGTCATTGGGTCTGCTTACGAAAGGACTGACCCCTGCCCTCACCAGAAGACTGGGCAGGCGAACTGCCTGTTCTAGGCCTAAAAGAACCTTGAGCTCTGCCCCTACCACGCCTAGATCTACCCCTAGATTGAGAATCATAAGAAGGATAAGTCCACCCCTTAGTAGGCCAATTTCTACTAAACTTTGGAGGCTGAACCTGCAAAAATCTTTAACAGTCTGCATAGACTTAGCCTTGTCCTCCATTTTCTTTAAAACTGCTTCCACAGGCGCACCAAATAACACATCAGATTGTAAAGGAGCATCTAAAATCCTTGTCTTTACATGTTCAGCTAAATTCTGATCCCTCAGCCAGGCGTGCCTGCGAAGAACAGAACCAGTGGCTGCCACCCTCGAAGAGGCCTGTACAGCATCAAAACCACATTGCAAGGAATGCTTACCCACCTGTTCAGAAACATGAACTAAATCCTGCAACTCTTTACACTCAATACCTTCCGCCAGAGCATCTACCTTAGACTTCAATTGTGAAAGGAGATAATTTTGGTATTTCAACATGTGAAACTGGCAATTCAAAGCCCTCATGGCTAAAGTGGAAGAAGTATACACCTTCTTTCCCCATCTATCCAAAGCCCTTGCCTCTTTATCAGAAGGAACAGGATTTTTAACAACAGAAGCCTTAACACCTTTAGGGCCCTGAGAAACAGTTTCTGGGTCTGCCCTAGGACTCTTAAAAAGATACTTATGAGCTTCAGGCACCCTATAATACCTATCCGGCTTAACTGGGGCCGGAGGCAAAGAATCAGGGTTCAGGGAAGCCTCTGCAAAAACATCCTCTACCACATCCAGAACAGGAGGTATAGCTAAAGGCCTATGCTGGGGTAGAAACAAAATTCCCTAAGCCTTTTCCTGGAATCAGAGAAATCTTGACCTTCCCATTTAAAATGCTCCCTCATGGAATGAAGAGTCTCTGAAAAAGAAAAATCCTCAGGAGGAGAAGCCGAAGGTGTAGAGTCATCTACATCAGAATCAGAATAAGGAGGATACTCCTGCAAGTCTTCAGCAAGACTCAGAAGCCTCGAACACTGCTCAAAACTCTCAAGCTCAGGTTCCACCCTAGGCCTCTTATCAGGTGGGGGCATAGAAACTCTAATCATAGTAATCAAATCTTCTGCCATTTTAAGCATATGTTTCTTAGGCAGAGACCCTGAAGAACTAGGGGAGACCCCCACTGAAGTTAACCCTGGCCTGCCTCTAGAAGAAGCCTTGGAAACAGAAGGGAGGGCCTAACCACCTTAGGAAGGAGGGGAGAACAGCTACCTGAGAAGCCCCTTCAGCCTGGCCTACCTCCTGAGAGGACACATCTTGTAACAGTAAAGTCTCTCCCTGAGAATCCAAAGGAACTTCTGGTAGAACCACCGGCTCCACCGAGCCCTCTAAAGAACCGACGTCCGGGACAGACGGTTCTTCCACCCTAGGCTTCGCTGCTTTGTCCTTGCGCTTTTAGATCGAAGCGCCGGAGCATCCGACGGCATGTTGTAATTACAACGCTTCCCAAAACTAACCTGGCACAATCTAATCTTCTCTTAATAGTGCGTTTGTTAAATCTAGCACAAGAGCGACAGCCAACAACGTCGTGCTCAGGCCCTAAGCAAGGTATACACAAGGTATGGTAATCTCTATGAGGTAATCTGTTTCCCACAAGAAATACAGTTATTCACTTTTTCTGACATCCGGTTAAATACTGAGGCAAGAAAAAACCAAAATATTCTAACGGGTACTTAGCCAACTTTGATTCGGTCTGAAACTCCGACTTCAGAAAATTTCAGAACGCCAACCTGCACTCGCAATACTGCTTCTGCATCGGACCATGCGGCAAAAAAGACTGAGGATATGACGTCGGTCATGCGCATTTGTACCCTGACGTCCTGATGTCAGACAAATGCGCCTTGACCGACGTCAGCCTTATACTTTGGTATTCGGGCCGACTGGGACAGCGGACTACCCAAGTGTTAGGACTGCAGCAATGTGAGATGAAGAACATCTGGAAGATCAATAGATTGATTTAAATTTGTCTGAGAAGCCACCTTGGGTAAAAAAGACGGGTTAGTTCTTAGAGAAACCCTGTCTTTGTGGAACAGTAAATAAGGAGGGCGAATGCAGAGGGCATGAAGTTCAGATACTCTCCTAGCCGACGTAATGGCAACTAGGAATAGTGTCTTCCAGGAAAGTAACGTCAAGGAACAGGTGGCCACAGGTTCAAAGGGAGGGAGAATCAAGGATGCTAAAACTAAGTTTAAATCCCACTGTGGTGGGGGGGTCTTTGATCGGAGGCCTGAGTAAAAAGATACCTCTGAGGAATGCCTTGCAAAGCTTATGGGACATGATGTTGGAGTCCGACAAGCCTATGTGAAAACTTGAGATGGCTGCTAGCTGAACTTTTACTGTGGAGGAAGAAGATCCTGAGTGAAAGATTTCGGCTAGGAAATCCAAGACCGAGTGTATTGGAGCAGTGAAGGGATCTATGTTCCTAGCCTTTGCCCAAAAGGAAAAGCGTTGCCATTTACTAGCATAGATCCTTCTGGTGGAAGATTTAAGGGAAGCTACGATTAATATCGCGGACAGAATTTGAAATCATTGGAAGCCTGGCTAGGGACGGAAGTGGAGCAACCAAGCTGTGAGGTTGAGAGATTGGAGGGATTGGTGCAGCTGCCCTGATTGATGGGTCAAAAGATCTGGCATTGGATCCAGATGCCAAGGCTGCTCCAAAAGGTAGTGATGCAGGAAAGGGAACCATATCTGTCTAGGCCAATAAGAGGCAATGAGGATCATCTTGGCCCTTAAGGCGGTAGCTTTCTGAATTGTTTGTGTGATTAACGGAAAGGGGGGAAAGGTGTAAAGTCCCTGAGGCCAATCGTGGACTAGAGTGTCTCTGGGGAGATGGCCTAGAAGGGGGAAGTGTGTGAAGTCGTCGAGGCACTTGCTGTTTTGTGGTGTTGCAAAAAGATCGCAGCAAGGAAACCCCCACTCCCGAAATATTTTGTCCGTCACCGATTGCTTGAGAGACCACTCGTGAGGCATGAGAACAGCTCTGCTCAGCCTGTCCGCTATGACGCTGGACTTCCCGGGGTTGTGCGTTGCTATCAGAAACCGCTGAGAAGAGATCGCCCATTGCCAGAGTCTGAGTGCTTCTCAACACAGGGGATATGACCTGGTTCCGCCCTGCTTTTTGATATACCATACTACGGACATACTGTCCGTCTGAATTGCAATCATCCCCAGGGGAAGAGAGTCTTGAAGGGCTTGCAACGTCAAAAGCACTGCTCTCATCTCCAGGACGTTGATGTGCAAGTGGCATTCAAAGGGTTGCCATGTGCCATGGACTGTCCTGCCCTGAAAATGCCCCCCCCAATCAGGGAGGCGTCCGTTGCGACTATGGCGACCGGGGGGGGGGGGGGGTAAAAGGTCTGCCTTGATGGACTTGAGGGGAGACCATCCACCAAGACAGATGTTTTCTGCAAGATAGAGTTATTAGGATCTTGTGTGTCATAGAGAGCTGTTGGAAGGACCACTGGGAGAAAAGCATCCATTGAAGCCGCATGTAAAAGCGGGCAAGGGGAAGGAGCATGATGGCAGCCACCATGAGACCTAACACCTTCAGAACATACCTGGCCTAAACTTTGTTGTTCTGAAGGACGTGAATATGACTTTGAATATCTAAGACCCTCTGCTCCGTTAACTTTGCTGAGAGCTGAACGGTGTCCAAGGTGGCGCCTATGAAGGTAATAGACTGACAAGGCGACAAGGCAGACACTTCGAAATTTAGAGAGATACCTAGCTCTTTGCAAATGTGGATGGTGTAGTCTCTGGCTAGAAGAAATTGACGCCTGGTGGTGGCAGTGAGGAGCCAGTCGTCTAGATATGGAAACACCTGGAATCCTTGACGTCTCAGGTGAGCCGTAACCACTGCCATACATTTGGTGAACACTCGGGGGGCTGTAGTGAGACCAAAGGGCAGGGCTCTGAACTGGCAGTGACTGGCTCCCAGCCTGAAGCAGAGAAACCTTCTGGAGCGCCTGTTCATTTTGATGTGATAGTACGCATCCTGAAGGTCCACTGAGCACATCCAATTGTCCTTGCCCAGAAGGGGTAAAATGGACTGTAGCGTGACCATCTTGTTCTTTTTACAAACTTGTTTAGATTGCTGAGATCCAATATTGGCCTCCAGTCCCCTGTTTTCTTTGGTACCAAAAAGAACTTTGAGTAGACTCCGGATCCTAGCTGGTCTGCTGGATGGCTCTTTTTTTAGCAGCTTTGATATTTCTAGTGCTGCTTGTTCCCTTAGACTGGGTGGAACGTCTGGAAGAGACCCCATTTGAATCATTGGGGTTTGGATAAAGGGGATTTTGTAACCCTCGGATATGATCGACTGCACCCATTTGTCTTGAGTGAGGGAGAACCAGGCTTGTGGGTACAGTGTTAATCTTCCCCCGACTGCCTCCGAAGGTGGACAGTCGGGCAACACCTAAGGGATGCTGGAAGGGTTTGTCAGAGAGGGTTTCTCTGCTACCCTGGTTCTGCGGACCCCCTCTGCCTCTTGGGCGGTGTCTGTTGTTGTTGTTCCCCCCCTCTGCCTCTAGGGGTGAACTGACCTCTTGCATCAGGCGTGACTCCTTGTGATTTACGGAACCACATTTTTCCACCCTTTTGACCCTTAGGATATGGTCTAGATGGGGTAGAAAAATGGACTCCTACGGCAGAAAGAGTCTTGCCATCTTGCCCGCATCTAGTCAAAGTATCTTTCACTTGAGGTCCAAACAACGCTGAACCATCAAAGGGGGAGTTAGTGAAAGACGCCTTGAAGGGGTCTGCGAAGTTACAAAGCCGCATCCAGGCGTGACGCCTCAAAGCCACACCTGTGCCTGCGGCCCTACTTGCTCCATCGGCTGCATATGAAATAAGCCGCATGGAGGAGTTGACAATAGAATTCAGGGTTCCTAGCTGTGAGTTAATTTTTTCCTGAGACCCAGCAGCTGATGGATCCTGTAGGACCTCACCCAGTTCTTTAAGAATGTCTCTTTGAAGACGGGTGAAGTGGCATAAGTAGTTCAGCGACCGCATGGCAAAGGTCGCTGAGGAGAACATCTGCGTGCCGTACCTATCCATTGTCCTAGATTCTTTGTTAGGCGGATGGATAGGTACTGAAGGATCAGCCAGTTCCTTCTTAGTGGCTGCCGCCACGACCATGGCATCAACTGAGACACCTTTGGATAAAAATTGTTTATCAGAAGGAGCTGTTATAAATTTAGAAGGCATGCTGAGAACAAATCACTTTATAACGCAAAGCTTTCGGGAATAACCCTTTCTCAATAAATTTAGAAGGCCTCCGTGGGGTGGGTTCCAACGAGTCAGGGGCCGTCCACGCCTTCCGTGCCACCACTTCCAGAAGGGGGTTGAAAGGCGGAGACACCCAGGAGGTGGACGGTCAAGAACCAAAAGCCTCCAGGTAAACCGACTCGTCCTCGGAAGGATTAAGGGAAGACCAGTTCCCCCTCTGTTTAAGGATTTCAAGGATGTCAGAGAAGGAGACATCCTCAGAGGGGGACCTTGGGTATCCTTCCGACTCATCCAAGTCGGTAACAGATGTGACTGACTCGGGGGAGTCCACATGCTTCCTCTTACATGTTCTCTTATGTGGGGTTCACCTGACGGATCAGGGGAAACCTCGGAAGAGGAGGATATTCCCAATGGGGAAACCTGAGGCGTTGGGTCTCGATGGCCGGGGGCGAGAGAGTAGGAAGAGACATCAGCAGGCACTACTGTGGGAGGAGCTGATGGAGCTGACCGTAGAGCAGGCACTGGGGCCAATATGCTCCTCATGACCTCGAAGGCGCCCCTGTCAGGCAGGCTAGAGAGCTCCCGCTCCGAAGAGCTAGGAACCCCAGCCAGCACCGACAAGGACTGCTCCGAAGCCGATGTTGGGGTCCAACTCACCAACGCCGACACTCCAAGAGGGAGAACGGGGTCAGACAAGGGTCTGATGCAACTCGCCCCCTCGGAGCCGGCGAGAGAGTCCAAGCGCCCGGATCCCTCTACCATGGACGAGATTGGAGCAGACGACGGAGCCGAAGGGGGAGGTATCGGCTCTGACGTCAAAACGGTCACGGCTCCGAGGAGCTCCGGCTCCGAATACTGGGGTAGAGTCGAAGGAGGAATAGTCTGTTGTATGGACGTAGCCGCTCTCTGATGAGATGGGCTATGAAGCATTTGGGCCAGTGCCTGAGACTTTAATAGTCTACTTACCACTCTCTCAAGGTCATGATCGGAAAGTCTGGACGACCGAGAGGAATGGCTCCGATGGCTCCGCTCCGAGAGTAACGGTGACTTCGGAGCCGAATGTATGGACTCCAGTGATGGAGATCCGGACCTCTTTCGTGCGGAAGGCATCAGGGTTAATGGAGCCAATGGAGCCGTAGACACGTCGGCTCCAGCCGGAGCCGACTTTGAAGATAGAGTCTTAGAGGTATTGGCTCCAGCTGGAGCCGATGCAGGTAGCTGCGATACTGAGGTATCGGCTCCAGCCGGAGCCGATAATGTCGCAGGTGATGAACCACCATCCAAGAGCTTGAAACTCGGAGCCGACCATTTAGGTGGTTTCAAAGGCTTCCCCGGCACAGACTTAGCCGGGGAACCTTCAGGCTTTAACAAGCCCCTTAATATCAATTTATGCCTGCACTCCTGCAGGACTCTAGGGCTAAAAGCATGGCACACCGAGCAAGAGTCCTGCAGGTGCAGGGGTCCCAGGCAATAAACACAAGAAGTGTGACAGTCTGTCAGAGACATCTTCTGACAGCACGAGTCACACTTCTTGAAGCCTGAGACCTTTTTCTCCTTCGACATTAAGAAGTCGAAAGGAAAACCAAAGTTAGGAGAAAAAAACACACACACACCCCAACAAATAAGGATACAGGGGAACACGAACACACAAACAGCAAAGAATCCCTGTGAGGGAATTAAAATAAAACGGAAGGGCCTAAGGCCTAACCTAGGGAGGGAGTATGACAGGGATAAGGGATAAAAAATAGAGACTAAACTTTAAATTTAACAGAAACCAGCCTAAAAAGACTAAAAGGTATACTTAGGGGAAAAACTAAGGAAAATACTAAGATTTTTGTGAGAAAAAACAGTCACTAACCTGAGCCGGTAAAAAGAGCAACCTCGCTAGCGTAAGCGGCAAACGAGATCTGGGTAGTTACCGCCTAGCATCATGGGATATAGGGTTGCCTCGAGCCAGTAAAATTAGCTCTCGAGCTTTAGTATAGGCAGAGTCAGAGCTGAGGTTCGGCTCCGAACCCATCCAGCAAGAATGAAGGCAAGATTGACAACTTAACATCAATACTTCAAATACAAGTTAAGCACTTTTGTTCCCTTGGACATAACTTCATCAGAACTAAATATTCAGTATTCACTATACATTTAAAGACATTAGAGAGTCGATTATCAGAATCATTTATTAGAAAGTACAGTTATGTACACTTACCATAAATGTAGATGTTAGAGTGTATTAGTCATCACATTTGTGTTATCTGCCTGCAGGTAGCCCTCAGCGGGCCTGAATACCAGAGTCTTCAGATTTCTGCGTCAGATGCTGTCACTTCTTCCCTGACGTCAGGTCATCAGGGGTATAAAACATGCAGCCGATGCCATTACATCAGTTTTTCTTGCCCCAAATGTCAGGTGCCCCCACAATAGGAAGCAATTATATGGTATGGTACACCCCCAGCAAAAAGCAAATACACATGATATAATATATGCCGAATAAGAAGGAAAGGTAGAGCCAAGAGAAGTCAGGAGGCTGGGGGGAGGGTAACCAGGACTGCAACAGTGAATACACTCGAACATCTACATTTATGTTAAGTGTACACAACTGCACTATGTTCTTCGTGTTTCACTGTTGCAGTCATAACATTTGGGTTGATTCCCAAAGCTTAGGAAGGGAGGAGGAAGTTCATAAGCATTAGGGCCAGCTATTAATCCCTGCAAGACTGCAGTGGCAAATCCAGCTCTGGATTTAGAAAAGATAGGCAAGTGGTAATGCTTGGTGAAGGTATGTACCAGAGCTCCAGGTAGCAGCTTCTAGGATGTCCCTGGTAGGGAGCCCCTCTCAGAACTGCTGCAGAGGTACATGCAGCCCTGGTGGAATGTGATCTTATCCCCTGTGGGGTAGGTTTTCCATGGTGCTTGTAGCAGAAATTAATGCAATGGGCTATCCATTTGGAAATGGTTTGCTTTGAACTAGCCTTCCCCTCTGCCCCTGCAGCAAAGCTAACTAGCAACTGCTCAGATTTTCTGATAGATTCTATTTGAACAGGACTAAGCCTAAGTAGTGTGTGCACGTCCAGAGAGTGCAGTATTTGTTCCACTTTGTTTTGTGGATTAGGGAAAAAAGTAGGCAAATGAATGGACTGATTTAGGGCCATAGAAGACACCACCTTGGGCATAAAGGAAGGATTAGTCCTGAGGGAAACCCTGTCTGTATGTAAGATAATGAAGGGTTCCACTGCCATGAGGACCTGTAATTCAGACACTCTTCTAGCTGAAGTAATGGCTAGAAGGATGGATGTTTTCCAAGAAAGGAATTTCAACTCTGCTGTAGCAGCTAGTTCAAAGGGGGGGGGGGGGGGATGAGCTTTTCCAATACAAAGTTAAGATCCCAGGCTGGAGTGGGAGCTCTCCTGGAGGGTCTTAAATTTGTGGCCCCTCTAAGGATTTGCTTTAGCAAGGGGTGAGAGAAGAGGGGTGGCTCAGCTTTCAGCCGACATAAATTCTAGGGAATTTCCCCATTGAGCTCTCTATACTCCTTGCTCCACTGTACCTTCAAGCTTTTATTTCTATTCTTCCAAAATAGACTAGCTGACATTCAATGATTAAGCAATTTTTCACTTGACTCCTAGTATGTAAATATCAGTATTGCCATTGTGAAAAACAAAAACAAAAAAAAACTCAAGAAACCTCAGATTCTTTCAAACAGTTGAATCATGTTGCACTGTATCGAAATACCTGTAAACTGTGTTCTCTATTATCTGTTAACTGTGTCATATGATGTACATTTTATGCATTAGCATTTCATGACTGTAAGAATTTTATACATGTATTTTACCTTTAACATAATGTAACCTTTATTGTATTGTATTGCTTACGGAGCTTTTCTCCCTGGGCCTCCACTGAAAACGGGCACTTTATGTCCCAGTGGACTTTCCCGGTAATCAAACTGAAAATAAAAATAATAAAATAAATTATAATGTACTGAAATGGCAGGGGCATGAATTTTAATTGATGAGAAAGATAGGCCCTTGTGGAACATTTCTGTTAAGTACGGTAGAATATGAGGTAAGCTGGGCAATGCTGTGCCCATCCCCCGAGCTAGGCTCCAGGAACAGCATCTTTTCCACTTTTCAGCATAGGACTTTCTAGTACTAGGCCTCCTTGCCTCCAGAATGACATCCAGTACCTGCTTACTGAGGGATGCTAGGGGGAGAGCTCAAGGAATTAGGCAGGCTGCAAGGTTCAGGGTTTGAAGCGGAGGGTGCAGAATCTGGCCCACCTGCTGGGACAGCAGGGAAGGGGTCTGAGGCAGATGCCATGGTTGTAGCAGTGTCATACTGCGCCAGAGGGGGTACCAGTGCTGGTATGGCCAGTCTGGTGCAATCAGTATTGTCCTTGGCTTGTCCTGTTTGATCTTTAGTAGAACCTCCGAGAGGAGAGGCAGAGGGGGAAAGCATAAACAGAGAATTTCCCAGGTGAAAGACAGGGCATCCACTTTCCAAGCTTGGCTGTGAGGAGTTCTTGTGCAGAATTTGTGCAATTGGTAGTTTTGAGGAGAGGCAAACAAGTCTACCTCTGGAGTCCCCCATTTGTTCCTCAAGAGGTTGAATATTTGAGTTTTAGTTTCCATTCATGTGGGTCCATGAGATTTCTGCTTAGGTCGTCTGCCAGTGTACTTGGTAGCTCATGGCTGTGTTCCAGAGAGCCATGGCTAGTCTGCAGAGAGGGTACGAAGAGGGTCTCCCCGCTTGTTTATGTACCACATAAAGTACAGTTTTGTACCTACCATAAATGTAGATGTTAGAGTGCTAATACAGCTGCAGTCATAACAGATGGGTTCTCCTGCCGTCAGGCGAGTCCTCGGTCGGCCGAATTCCAAAGTCTAGGTCCGGTGTTGGTTGTCGTCGCTTCTTCCCGGACGTCAGTGCGTCAGGGGTATAAAAGAACCAACAGACGCCATTTTCTTCAGTTTTTCTTGCCCCAGATGTCAGGTGCCCCCACAAGGAAGGCAATACATAAATTTATGTAATAATGCAATGCAATATAATCAAAAAACAGTAGTTGCAAGCAAATACACCATAAATGAAAACCCCAATCAGGTTGTATGAGGAGTTGTTGGCCAATAGGCCTGTCCCAAGAGGGGAAGGAGGGAGGGAAACCTGGACTGCAGCTGTATTAGCACTCTAACATCTACATTTATGGTAGGTACAAAACTGTACTATGTTCATCGTGCATACAGCTGCAGTCATAACAGATGGGGAGAATCCCAAAGCTAAAAAAGGGGTGGTAGGCACTAGGTGGAACTAGGAGGAGCCAGGATGCCCTGCAAGACTGCAGTGGCAAAGCCTGCTCTAGTTTTGGAGTATAATGGTAGGTGATAGTGCTTGGAGAAGGTATGCACAGAACTCCAAGTGGCTGCTTCCAAAATATCTTTGGTAGGAACCCCTCTGAGGAAAGCTGCAGAGGTAGCTGTGGCCCTTGTGGAGTGAGATCTGATGCCTGCAGGTACAGTTTTACCATGAAAAGAGCAACAAAAGCGTATGCAGTGGGCTATCCATTTTGAGATTGTCTGTCTGGAAATTGGCTTCCCTTGAGCTCCTGTAGCATAGGACACAAAGAGTTGTTCTGATTTTCTGAAAGGCTTTGTTCTGTCCAAATAACGCAGCTGTCTGTGGATGTCCAAGGAATGTAGTATTCTCTCCCCTTTGTTTTGAGGATTAGGGTAAAAGGTAGGTAAGTGGATAGCCTGATTCAAAGCTACCCTGGATACCACCTTTGGCATAAAGGACGGATTGGTTCGTAAGGAAACTCTGTCCTGATGGAAAATGATGAAAGGCTGCACAGCCATGAGGGCTTGTATTTACAATACCTGGCGAGCTGAGGTGATAGCCAGAAGGAAGGCTGTTTTCCAGGACAAATATTGCAAATCTGTTGAGGCAGCTGGCTCAAAAGGAGGCAAGGTCAGCTTTTCTAGAATTAAATTGAGGTCCTAAGCAGGTATTGGTTGCTTCCTTGGAGGTTTTATATTCTTAGCCCCTCTGAGGAACTGTCTTAAGAGGGGGTGAGAGAATAAAGGAGGATCCGTGTTGTATTCTGCAGAAATGGCTGAGGCATGGATTTTGATGGAGGAGAATGAAAGTCCACTGCTTAGCAGCTCAGCTAGATACTGTAATATTTGAGGTAAATTCAGTATTCCAGGATTCTGGCCCTTTTTCTCATTCCAGACACAAAACCGTTTCCATTTTGCAGAGTAAGCTTTTCTAGCAGAAGGCCTTCTGGCCTCCAAAATGACATCCTGCACCTCCTTGGAGAGTACGGTCTGTTGTGAAGTTAAGGAATCTTCCATGCTGCCAGACTGAGTGTTTTCAGCTGACTGTGAAGAGTTTTGAAGCTGTGCTGAGTCAGAAGAAGAGGCATTAGAGGTAGGATCCATGGTGGGGAATGTGTCAGACTCCTCAGGAGTGGGTACCAGTGCTGTCTTGGCCAATATGTAGCAATGAGAATCACCTTTGGTCTGTCTGCTCTGGTCTTTAACAGAACTCTGGGCAGCAGAGGAAGAGGTGGAAAGGCAAACTGTCATTGTTGTCCAACTGAAAGAGAGAGGGTCCACTCTCCAGGCCTTTGGATGAAAAGTCCTTGAGCAGAATTTTGTCAATTGGTGATTTTTGTGGGAGGCAAAGAGATCTAGGTCTGGCCTTCCCCATGCTTGAATTATCTCTGTAAAAACTTGAGGATGCAACTTCCATTCGTGTGGATCTGTCATATTTCTGCTTAGGTTGTCTGCCAGCGTGTTTTCCTTGCCTGACAAGTACTGTGCTTGAAGTTCGATTTGTAATTCCAGAGCCATGTTCCAAAGTGACATGGCCAGCCTGCATAGGGGGTATGAATGGGTTCCTCCCTGTTTGTTTATGTACCGCATTACTGTAGTGTTGTCTGTCCTTATCAATAGTTGACCTGTATGCAGAAGGTCTTTGAAAGCTATAATAGCATTTATTACTGCTAGCATTTCCTTTTGATTGATGTGTAGGTGCTTTTCTTTTTGGGACCATTTGCCCTGAACGCACCGATCTGTCATGTGCGTCCCCCCAGGCGTAGTCCGAGGCGTCTGTTGTGATGACTTGATTTGCTTGAGGCTTGCAGAATGGGAGACCTGTATTTCTTTGGCATGCTTGAGCCCACCACAGAAATTCCTTTTGAAGACATGGAATCAGTGGTATTATTGTTTCCAAACTGTGGCTGTGTTGAGACCATAGTTTTTTCAGGTACCATTGAAGTTTCCTCATATGCAGCTTTGCACATGGGATTAGTAGGATGCAAGATGCCATGAATCCCAGAGCCTGCAGGATTTTCCTTGCAGTTAGCCTGGTGAAATTTGCTAGTTTTCTGAAGTATTGAGTTAGTTGCTCCTGTTTCTCTGGCGTGAGGTAGGCCATTTGGGTGTTCGTGTCCAAGTTGGCACCCAGGAAGAATATTGTTTGAGAGGGAATTAGCCTTGATTTCTTTTTGTTGACTGTGTATCCCAGAGAATTCAACAACATTATTACAAAAGCCAGATGTTTCAGAAGTATGTGCTTGCTGTCCGCTTGGATCAGGTAGTCGTCCAAATATGGGTATATTTGTATCCCTTGAAGTCTGCAGTAGGCAATTACTGATGCCAGGCATTTCGTGAATACTCTGGGCGCAGTAGATAAGCCAAAGGGCAATGCAGAGAATTGATAATGGGTTAAACCTGCAAGAAATCTGAGGTATCTTCTGCAATCTTGTCTGATTGGGACATGCAGGTATGCCTCCTTGAGGTCCAATGTTACCAGCCAAGACTCCTTGCCCAGCATGGGAAGAAGCTGCTGTAATGTGAGCATCTTGAATTTTGGCATGAGTAAAAATGTGTTTAGGATGGATAGGTCCAGAATAGGTGTCCAATCTTTCCCCTTCCTTGGTACCAGGAATAGTCTGGAATAAAAACCTTGACCTTGTTCTTGTGTAGGTACCGCTTGAATAAGCTTTCATGTCCATGAGATCTGAAATTTGTTTTTGTGCCTCTGCCCTTTGATTGTGTGGCAGGTTTGGCATGCCTCTCATTTTTGGAAGGGTGTGAAAATGGAATCTGTAGCCTCTATTTATAATGTCCAGGATCCATTTGTCTTTTGTGACAATATGCCAACTTTTTGAAAATAATGCCAGTTTTCCGCCTAAAGGTGCTGCCATTTGAGCCTTGCTTGGCATGCAAAGGGGAAAGTCATTGGGCTTGCTTTCTGAATGGCTGTGAACTATCCTCACCACCTTTTTGTGTAGGAGCTTGCCATGGTCTGCCTCTAAATGATCCTTGAGATAGCCCTCTGCCCCTCGGGCACCTGTATCTACCTCTTTGGGGTCTGTCCGTGGCTGGAAAGGACCAATTTTTGGAAGGCCAATTTCTACTGAAACGTGGAGGTTGTACCTGTAGGAAATCTTTCACTGTTTGCATTGATTTAGCCTTTTCCTCCATTTTCTTTAATACCTCCTCAGCTTTAACACCAAATAATACATCTTTTTGTAGAGGGGCATCTAGTAATTTAGCTTTGACATGATCTGGTAAGGTTTGCTCCATGAGCCAGGCATGTCTACGTATGACTGATCCTGTAACCGCAGCTCTACATGAGGCCTCTAGAGCATCAAAACCACATTGCAAGGTATGTTTACCCACTTGTTCTGCACTATGCATCAAATCCTGCAACTCCTTCAAGTCTGGTTGTTCAGGTTGTGACATTTTGCTTCTCAACTGTGATAACAGAAACTGTTGGTACTTTAACATATGGAACTGGCAGTTTAATGCCCTCATGGTTAAGGTGGCCGAGGTGTATACCTTTTTTCCCCCACCTTTCTAAAGCTCTGGAATCTCGCTCTGAAGGTAATGGATTTTTAGCAGTGGAGGCCTTAATTCCCTTGGGGACCTGTGAGATAGTTTCTGGGTCAGCCGCATGGCTTTTGTATAAGAATTGGTGTGAGTCAGGAACCCGGTAGTACCCGTCAGGTTTGACTGGGGCTGGAGGTAAAGAGTCTGGGTTAAGGCAGGCCTCCGAATACACATCATCTAGAATGTCTAAGACAGGAGGTATAGCCAGAGGCCTGTGCTGAGGGAGTAAGAGAAAATCCCTAAGCCTTTTCTTGGAGTCTGAGTACTCTTGGCCTTCCCAGTGGAAGTGCTCCCTCTAGGTATGCAAGGTTTCCCCAAAAGAGTAATCCTCAGGGGGGGGGGGGGAGACAGAGGGAATGGACTCCTCTGCATCAGAATCTTCAAAAGGGGAGTATGAATGTTCCTGGTCATCAGAGTGTTCTGAAATAATGGAGGCCTGGTCCGAGGAGGGGGATTCTTCCTCCACTCTGGGCCTTTTGTCCGGGGGGGGGGGGGTTGAGAACCCCTGATAAGAGTAATCAAATCCTCAGCCATTTTTTGAGCATCTGCTTTTTAGGCATGGGGCCTGGAGAAGGGCCCTGTGGAGCTTGTCTCTTAGGATGCATGGCTGCTTTAGACTTGGAAAAAGCCTTGATGGAAAAAGAAGAGGAAGGCCTGAAGACACCTTGAGAGGTGGCAGACCTATCTAAACTCTGAGTTTCAAAAACGATATTGTCTCCAAACAGATGAAAAAACAAATACCACGGCCGGACTGCAGAGAAACGTTTTAAAATACTTTTAATTTAAACGCTTGAAAATAAAAATAACGTTTTTCGTCCTGTTTACATACAGGACTTCTTCAGAAAGCTCACACAGTTGAAAATTTTCAAAGTGTAAAATTTATACAATGTTTCTAAAAAGCACGCAAAATTTTTTATTAATGCTTATCTTCTTAAAGAGATATATGTACATACATACTGACAAAAAGAGAGAGAGATTGGACAACTTCATTTTACGCTGACATACACGGAAATTGAATATTTAAATAAATTTATGTGCAAATGTATGTGTAGATTTGTATGTATTCTGCATGTCGAAAGGTGTAATGGATCTGTTAAAATTTATATATGTGTTATATGTACACATACAGCATGTGTTTTATGTTATGTATACACATATACATACACACTCATACACCCACACAGACACACACACACACAGACACACACATACACACGCACACACCCACACAAGCTCGACCGCCACCTCACCTTATGCACAATATAAAATATAAAAGATAAAATATGTAAATATAAATAGATATAAGAAATAAAATAAATTGTAATTATAAATACATATTTGATCTTTATAATATATAAAAATGTATATTTTATATTTTATGAAATGTGAAATGTAAGTCAAGTAATAAAATTATAAATGTTATATAATTATGATGTGCGATAAAAATACGCCGATTGTGCCTTTGAATATTTGTATGTGCACAATCTTAACTTGCATTTCGATGAACCTTATAAAATACTTAAAGATTCTGTATTGACATTTCATCAAATATCTAACATTCAATGTTTAACACATTAAAATGAAAACTTTATATATATATATATATATATATCTACATATATATATATATATATATATATATATATATATATATATATATATATATATGTGTGTGTGTGTGTTAATTAAATAAAAATACATAAATTTAATAAATGTAATATTGATATTGATAATATCCATAATTTAATGAAATAATTCAATAATTCCATAAATTTTATATTTTATAAAATATTTATGTAAAAAATTATGTAAAAATTTATTATTATTATATGAAAAATTGTATTTTATTGTTATTAAAAAGCACTTTATGTGTTATGACCTATCTTTCAAAACTTTTCAACCTCAACAGACACATTATTGAACATTTATCATTTAAACCTGGGTTCACAAAGGCATTCAATCTAAGTTGCCAAATCAATTCCATTTTCTCCAATAATAGGGTTGATGGCCCTCCTCTATCATCTTGTTGGATTTGCTGAATTATCTTAAATTTGAATTTATGTTGTGGATGCATTATAATATGCATTGCCAAAGCATTGTGCCCCCTTTTGTGTGTTATACTTCTTAGGTGTTCAGATATTCTGTCCCTTAATCTTCTATCTGTTTTACCTATATAAAAAGGAGGGACATGCTTGGCACTTTGCAACATAAACTACTCCTCTGGTATTGCAATTGAAGCTGTCCTTTAACCGAATCGTATAGGAATTGATGACTATGTTGATACCTTCATCTATTATATAACAGGGACAGCAACCACATTGTTTCATACCTATATTTCTATTAATACATTTTCTTTTTCTTTGAAAAATTTCCTTATAACTAATACCCTTTCTCCAAATCACCTTTGGTATGAAATTGAAAATGGTACTTAGATCCATTTCATCTTTTAATAAGGACCAACTTTTAAAGATGATTTCTTTTATATCCAAATAGTTGGATGAAAAACTCATAATACATGCCGAGTTGAATTCAGTTTGAAAGTGTGCGTTTGCAACCTGATCAACATCCAACTCACTTATCTCAACCTCTTTATTGAAGGAATCTACCTTAGTATTAAGTATTGGTTCATAAATACCATTCTTTCTTTTTAATGTTACTTCTTGGATTAGATCATCTATCAATTGGATAGGATAAGCTCTATTGAGAAACATTTCCTTTAAGACCATGCATTCTTTTTGAAAATTCTCATCAATGGATATCATTCTTACAGCCCTTACTAACTGGCCTTTTAAAATCGAACGTTTTTGGTGGAATGGGTGGGCACTAGAGAAATGTAAAAATTTATTTGAATATGTTGGCTTCCTATATAATACAGCTTCATAACGCTTATCAACATTATTTTTTGATACCTCAACATCCAGAAAGACCATAACATTATCATTGGACAAATGGGACAATTCTAAAAATTCAGTTGTGTTACTCATCATATGAATCAATTCTGTTACTTCACTTGACGACCCTTCTATAATCATAAAAATGTCGTCAATAAATCTACCATAAAATTTAACAATATCTTTTAACAATCTATTTATAAAAATATATGTGGTCTCCCAATGTGCCAACACCATATTGGCATAACTAGAGCCACATGGTGAACCCACTGCCACTCCTTCTCTCTGTTTATAGTATTGTTTGTTGAATAGTATGAAGTTGCAAGACAAAATTATATCCAACAACTCCTGAACCAGGGTTATCTCTGCCTGGGATGCATTCAGTTTACCCATTCTAGAGATTACCCATTCAATACCTGTTTGTTGGGGGATACAAGTGTAGAAGTCCTTTATGTCCATTGTTATGAAATTATACTGTTGTGAATAAGAAAAATTGTTCAAACTGGCTAAAAAGGCCCAAGAATCCTTTAGAATCCATGATTCTTGTATTACACATTTCTTCAAAATTGAATCTACAAGTTTTGCACATGCATAAGTTGACGAATTTCTACCATCGACTATAGGTCTAAATGGTGGATTATGAAGAGACTTATGTATTTTAGGCACTCCAAATATGTATGGTGTTCGAGGGACCAAAATTGTTAGATAACTAAAAATGTGCAAGTCTATTCTAGCCTCTATGAACAATTCATTGAGAAATCCTTTTATGAACTGGTTCGCTTTATTGTATTCATTAAGCGATGCTTTTACATATGCATCGCTTTCCAATATGTTCATGATGCGACTTTCATAATCCGGTAAATCCGTGAAGACCAGGCCTCCACCCTTATCGGGATTCATGATCCTGATATTGGCAGACATTAAAGCTTCAAGGTCTTCCCTTTCTTCCCAGACTAAGTTATTAATACCATTAAGCTTACCCTTACCTAACCTCCTTAAATCCAATTCACAAACCTTCTCAAAAATAAAAAGAGCATTTTGTAAGGGAGGATTATAAACACTAGGTACTCTAAACCCAGAATTTTGTGGTACTTGATTTCCCAATAACATTTTCAAATTTAATTTTCTAACAAAAAGTTTCAAATCACAAATTGTTTTTGCTAAATCCATCTTAGATGATGAGACAAAGGTTAGACCCTTTGATAGGGTTTCTGCCATATGATTTGAGTCCTGAAAAGAAGAACAGTTATATATAGTGAAATCCCCTTTTCGATTTTTTACCAATATGGGGACCAAGTATTGGTTTAATTCTTTGGTCATCTCCTGTTTCAGTTCTTCCTCTTGTTCCATTGTTTCTTCTGACTGGGTTTCTGAAAACCCTGATTATTGTTCGATTTAGCTATATTGCTTGAAGGCCCTGCTTCTGGATTGTTCCATTCCTTTAGTCTTTCACTTCGTCTTACTTGGTCATTAGTCAATTGGTCATTATTTGTTTGTTGTTGACAAAAGTCAGAAGATTGATCTTGATTGCTAGCCAACAGAATGTTGTACCTAGTATTTATCTCCTGATTGTTGAAACTGGTCTGATTTACCATAGGCCTCAATCTTTTCTGTGATGTTGGAGGTGGAGGATATGCTCTACCTTCATTATATTGCATCCTATCCCTGTCCAATTTTTTAATTTTTGTATGCCTCATCTTCTCAATGTGTTTTTCAATACTTTGAAAACACCTTAAATAGTCATATTTGTATCGACTAAAATCATTATGTTGTCTTATAGTGCTATCTATATGTTCGATATTTTCTCCCAGTTCTTTGGCTTGTATGGTATAATGTTTCATCATAATTTCCATCAACTGTATGCCTTGTTGATTAAAGACCTTTATAAGGTCTTTATGAAATTCAGAACCAGTGACCAAACCAGTAGGATAACGCCAAGTTCTTAAACCTTTAGGAACTATGTCTGCTTTTATACATTCTTGAAAGTACTCTATCTCAAGATTAAGTTTCTTGTATTTTAGCATACTGATATCCAAATAATCCAATAGATTGGCCAAAAGTGGGCTATCATTCTGTTCCATTCCTGCCTCACTATTTGAATGTCCTGATGTATTTAAGCCCACTGGTGTTATTAACCAATCTTTTAAGTTTGGAATTTGTGTTCCTATAGGTGATATATTAGTGTTCATTTGATTTTGTGTACCCATTCTCTCTGTCACTGGTATGTTGTTCTCCACAGTCATATTTGCCTCATTTCGTGGAGAGGTCATACTGTTGTTATTATCATTGACATTTGATATTGAAGATGTCGCCACACGTGGTATCTGTAGCCCTTGCCCTATATTAGGCGTATTGTCAACATTAAAAGGAGCATTAAAAGCATTGAGAGCAGTAGCCCCCATTACAGTACCTGTTTGTATTATGTGTCTCTGATTTCCAAACAAGTTCTCCTGCAATTGTGTTGGTTGTTGCGTCTCCAATACACCCCTACGATCTCGCTGACCGTTTGGAATGTAAGAAATTGCGTCCAGTCTCTCATTCATTGTCTCTACCTTCTGAGACAATAGAGCTATGAGTTACGCTAATTTGTTCATTCCGTCATTTTCGGCTTCCATTTCTGTAGCTCTTAAAATTTCCAGTGTTCCCTGCAAAGTGTCCTCAGCCATGTTCACTCAAACAAACTTCAAAAACGATATAGTCTCCAAACAGATGAAAAAACAAATACCACGGCCAGACTGCACAGAAACGTTTTAAAATACTTTTAATTTAAACGCTTGAAAATAAAAATAACGTATTTCGTCCTGTTTACGTACAGGACTACTACTTTTTGTCAGTATGTATGTACATATATCACTTTAAGAAGATAAGCATTAATAAAAGATTTTGCACGCTTTTTAGAAACATTGTATAAATACTACACTTTGAAAATTTTCAACTGTGTGAGCTTTCTGAAGAAGTCCTGTATGAAAACAGGACGAAAAACATTATTTTTATTTTCAAGCGTTTAAATTAAAAGTATTTTAAAACGTTTCTCTGCAGTCCGGCCATGGTATTTGTTTTTTTTTAAACTCTGAGTTTCACCGCCTAGAGTGGCTTCAGTATCGGTAGTCGGGGTGTGGGCAGAGGAGCCTGCGACCTCGGGTACAGTAGACACCGCCAATGAAGTGTCGTCGGTAGTCAGGGGCTGCGTAGGCGCCTCACTGAGAACCGGACCACCTGTAGTCGGCTTTGGCGTGGTGTCGGTAGAAGCCGTGGACCTCATATGTCGGTCCTTATCTTTGCGTCTTTTACTCAAAACTGGAGTCGGAGTATCCGACGACAATGTAATTAAATTTTTTGCCAAAATAATGTTGGGCGAACTCCGCCCGACGCTTAATGGTGCGTCTGTTGAATGTAGCACAAAAACGACAGGCCGAGACGTTGTGGTGTGGGCCTAAGCAAGGAATGCCGAGGGAATGAAAATCCTTATGTGGTATTTGCTTCCCATATGAAATACAATTATTAACTTTGTCTGACATCGGTCTGAGGCAAGAAAAGTTTCCCCAACGGGGTACTTAGCTTTCAAGAAGACTTCGGTTGCAAAATTTTCGTAATCTCAGGAGCTGGCCGACCGGCACTTGCGAACTGCTTCTGCTTTGGGCACCGCGCGGTAAGAAAGACGGAAGAAAATGGCGTCGGCTGGTTCTTTTATACCCCTGCTGCACTGACGTAAGGGAAGAAGCGACAACCGATGCCGGACCTAGACTTTGGAATTCGGCCGAACGAGGACCCGCCTGACGGCAGGAGAACCCATCTGTTATGACTGCAGCTGTATGCACGATGAACATCTGTGGTGTTCTGTCCTTACCAATAGTTGTCCTTGAAGAATATAGTCTTTGAAGGCTGTCAGAGCATTCCGTACTGCTAACATTTCTTTTTGATTGATAGGCAGGTGCATCTGTCTCCGGTTCCATCTGCCCTGAATGCACGCACTGCCCTGCCATGTGAGCCCCCCATGCACAGTATGATGCATCTGTTGTTAGGGTTTGGGCAGCAGGGGGTAGAGTGAAAGGGAGTCCCTTGTTGTGCTAGCAGGCCTCTGCCCACGAAAGGAACTCTGTCTTCATACAAGGAATGATAGAAATTGTTTCCAGGTCCTGAGAATATTGACACCATAGACTTTTTACCATTCCATTGGAGTTTCCTCATATGCAATCTTGCATATGGAATTAGTAAAATACAAGAGGCCCTGAACCCCAGGGCTTGCAGTATTTTCCTTGCAGATAGCCGGGGTTTTGTGGCCAATAGTTTGAAGTAGGTTGTCAAATAAACTTGCTTCTCCAGAGTGCAGGAATGCCATCTGGGAAGTTGTGTTCAAGCTTGCTTCCCAGGGATACTATCTGTTGGCAGAGTACTAGGTGAGATTTCTTTTCATCGATGGTGTACGCTAGAGAGGTTAGGAGTTTCTTTATGAATGCCAGGTGTTGTAATAGCAAGTCCTGGCTTTCTGCCTGAATAAGACAATCGTCCAAGTATGGGTAAATTTGAATATTTTTCTGTCTGCAAAATGCAATGGCTGGAGCTAGACACTCTGTGAATACCCTGGGCGCAGTAGATAAACCAAAGGGAAGTGCAGAGAACTGACAGTGCATGGAGCCTGCCCTGAAGCATAGGTACTTCCTCCAAGATTCCCTTATTGGGACGTGCAGGTAAGCTTCCTGTAAGTATAGGTTGCCAGCCAGGCATCCTTGGCTAACATGGGAAGAAGCTGTTGCAGAGTTAGCATTTTGAATTTTGCAATTACCAGGAAGGTATTGAGAATACAGAGGTCCAGGATAGGACGCCAGTTGTCTTTTCTGGGTACAGAAAAAGTCAAATGAAAACCCTGTCCCCTTTGTTCTGCTGGGACAGGTTGAATAGCCCTGATATTGAGAAAAGAGAGAACCTGCTATTGGGCCTCCACCCATTGATTTGGGCGTTTGGTCTGGCCAATCATTTAGGATTGGTAGTGTGTGGAAGTGGAATCTGTATCTTTGGGAAACTATGTTCAAAACCCATTTGTCCTGGGTGATGAGTTCCCAGTTTTTTGCATGCAGGGCGAGCTTTCCTCCTGAGGGAGCAGGTAGTTGAGCAGGGCTTGGAAGGGTTAAGGTTGTCATTGTGCCATTTTTCCGCAGGGGGGTGGGCTTACTACTCCCTGCTCTGGAAGTGGGAGCCCCTCACTGTTAAGTCTGTGCATAGCCTGAGACTGTAGCCTAGATGGTCTGCTGTTCCTGGGTTTGGACTGAGAAGGAAAGGACCAGTTCTTTGAAGGCCAATGCCTACTGAATCTGGAAGGCTGCACTTGTAGGAAATCTTTAACAGTTTGCATAGATTTAGCTTTTTCCTCCAACCTTTGGAGGACGGCTTCTGCTTTGTTGCCAAAAAGGCGGTCTTGGTTCAAGGGAGCATCCAGTAATTTACCTTTTACATGATATGGCAAGTTTTATTCCTTAAGCCAAGCATGCCTTCTAATTACAGATCCAGTGACAGCAGCCCTGCAAGATGCTTCTAAAGTGTCAAAACCACATTGAAAAGTATGTTTACCAACTTGTTCTGCAGAATTCATTAAATCTTGCAATTCTTTGTGTTCAGTAGTCAGGAATCAACATCGTTTTCTGTTTAAGTAGCCCCATAACATGCTGCTGATACTTTAACATATGAAACTGGCAATTTAAAGCCCTAATGTCCAAGGTAGCAGAAGTGTATACCTTCTTACCCCATCTGTCTAAGGCTCTAGAATCTCTATAAGAAGGGGTAGGATTTTTGGCAGCAGTAGCCTTAATGCCCTTTGGTCCTTAGGAAATGGTCTCTGGATCCGCAGGAGGATTCTTGAAGAGGAACTTGGGAGAGTCAGGTACTCTGTAGTACCGGTCAGGTTTGCTAGGAGCCGGAGGTAAAGTGTCTGGGGTAAGGCTAGATTCCAAGAAAGCATCATCTACAATGTCCATAACAGGAGGGATAGCTAAAGGCCTGTGTTGAGGTAGTAGTAAGAATTTCCTCTCTCTTTTTGGACTTGGTAATCCTGGCTTTCCCAGCAGAAATGCTCCCTAAGAGTGTGCAAGATTTCACCGAAAGAAAAATCCTCTGGAGGGTAAGCAGAGGGAATGGAATCCTCTGAATCAGAATCCTCATAAGTAGATAAGGGCAAATCCTGGTAATCAGGAGCAGCAGAAATATCAGATTCCTGATCAGAAGAATCAGAAAGAAAATCAGTTCTAGGTCTCAGAGGGGGAAGGCTGACTTCCCCTAATTAAGGTAATAAGGTCTTCAGCCATTCTAAGCATTTGTTTTTCAGGCATATGGGCCTGAGCCTGTGGTTTGGTCATCTGTTTTCTAGGCGTGGTGTGAGTTTCTGGCCTGGATGAAAACAATGGCGTTGGTTTAATATGAATGTCTGTAGGCCTGAACACACCCTCAGAAGCCACTGCCTATATAAGCTGCTCCGGACCCATCCAAGGTAGAGACATCTGCAGGTTCCATAGTCAAAGAAGCATCTCGCAGCATACTGGACTCCGAATGGGTCTTAGTAGAGGCCTGTGAATCAGACGTAGTGGGTATCGGGCTGCGAAAGCACTTCACTGAGTATCGGTGGACTGGCGACTAGCTTAACGGAAGCGTCGTGGGCAGTTTTGGACCTATGCGGTCTGTCTCTGTTTTTATCCTTAATTTGTTTGGAATATCGGTAGTCGGATGGCTTGACAAAGCCATTTCGGAGTGCACAGAACAAGTACAAAAGTAATTAGCTGCAAAAATAGCCCGATAACGAATAGTTCAGGCGTTGAACAAGGCACAAAACAGACCAGGGATGTCGTGGTCTGGGCCTAAATAGGGGATGTAGTAAGAATGAAAATCTCTACAAGGTATTTGCTTTCCACAGGTAAGACAATCGTTAACTTTTACTGACAACGGTTAGAGCAAGAAAAAGGATCCCCAACGGGGTACTTAGCTTTTTTGAAGACTTCGGGTCTGAAACTCTAAAACGAAAATTTCAGGAGTCGGCCGACCGGCACTCGCGAACTGCTTCGGCTTCGGGCACCGCATGGCAAGAAAGTCTGAGATGGCATCAGCTGCATGTTTTATACCCCTGATGACCCGACGTCAAGGAAGAAGCGACAGCATCTGATGCAGAAATCCAAAGACACTGTTATTCAGGCCGGCTGAGGGCTACCTGCAGGCAGATAACCCAAATGTGATAACTGCAACAGTGAAACACGAAGAACATCCAGTCTTCCAAACTTTTCGGGTAGGAAAAATCAATGTAAACATTATATGTATTTGCCTGACAATGTTTTTTGAGCTTGTAGCCAAGCTCATGTGAAAAATATTCTTTATTGTCCACTGGAATCACTGAATGGCTGAAAAGTGTATTCCTACATGCAGAAAAAAAAAAGATTTTAGAGGTTTATCCCGTTCAGTTATATGTTTATCTGAACTACCGTAAGTCTCAAATGGTTTGGATAATCACCTCTACTGTATCTCACATTTTATAACACATGATGAAATACTACTTATCATAAAAAACAAACAAAACAATTAAATGCTATAGTTAAATCAAACACCTAATTACATTAATTTTAAGACATAATTAATAGAAGACTATTTGTTCAACCCTGGAACGTTGGTGGCATATAATTTTAACTGCCATCTTAATTCAGATATTTTTCAAATGTTCAATAAAACCCTGTGAGTCTAACTGGACCGGCTCAATCACTAAAAAATTAAAACTATAATCATGCTCCATTTCTAAATGTTTAAATAATGCATTAGTAAATTTTTGCTTACCAATATCTAACAAATGTTCATAAATACACTCCTTGAGTTTCCTGGAAGTTTTTTCATCACAGAATGCTGGACAAAGTTTGCACTGCACCAGGTAAACCACCATAATGGAGTTGCATGAAACATGTCCCCAAACTGTGTGTGTAATATTCCTAACAAAACTGTCTTAACAGAAATATGAGGACATTGGGGGCAGCACCCATACTTATGCATACCAATATTAGATTTAGTAATGTTTTTTAAAAAATGTGCTATCATTTGCTTCCAAGTATTTAATTGCCCTCCCTTTTCTATAGGCAATACAGCCCTCCCCCCAATTTTTCTAATGCCACTATCACTTGAAAAAAAAAAAGTGTCCAATTTTTAAATAAGATGTCCATAATACTCTTAGTATCCACTGTAAAAGTGGTTACAAAACTTGCTCTCCTTCTCAAACTTAAATCCATTTGATTGGTAACGGAATTCCTATTAAGCTCAATCAGTGGAATATAAAACTTTACTTCTCTTTGTTGACACCTCTTCTAAAATGCCCTACACAAACCTAACTGGATAGTATCTTTTATAAAGCATTTCAGCAAACGCATTGTAGCCTTTATAAAAAATGTCTACATCAGATATTATTCTAGCTAGGCGAACCAGCTGGCCTTTACCTACTGCCTTTTGTGTTTTGGATGCATGCTACGGAAATGTAAAAAGGTACTGGAGCAGTTCAGTTTACGATCAATATTAGGACCATATTTCTGATTGATATAATCTTTACATAATTCGATACCCAAATAATTTAACTTATTCATATCACTATTATAGGAAAACTTCAAAAAATCCACTGCACTGTTGATATAATCCACAAATCCAAATATCTTAACATGCGAGTCAGTCTACAAAATAAATACATCGTCCAAAAATTTGGTATATAATGCCCAGGAATTTTTGAACTCACTATTCATAATGTACTCGTTCTCCCAATAGCTCATTACGAAGTTGGCGAAAAATGGGGGCACACGCTGCCCCCATTGGCACTCCAGTCCTTTGCTTAAAAGTATGCCCTTCAAAGTAAATGAAATTATTTTTCAAAACCAATTCCATTAATACTGTGACTGCTTTCATTTTATAAGAAGACAATTTAGTATTCTTAAATATACTTTCTTTAAACCACTGCAGCCCTAGTTCATATGATATTACTGAATACAAATTTTGGACATCAACACTAAGGAATGCTGAATCAGCAATATAAAGGACTTTTCCCATTTGCCTTCAATGGTTCTTATAACAAAATACTAAATTATTAATTTACTCTTAAATTGTCCAACTATTTAGCTATAAAAAATGTCTTGAGTTTATTACTATCCACTATCAATCTAAATGGTGGACTTAAGACTTTTTGGATTTTTGGGATGATAAAAAAACCTGCAATCACTTTTTTTTTGTTCAATATGAAATCATACTCACCTTTAATCAACTGTTCTTGTAATAACGTGCCCTCTAATTGTAAGTCAGTCTTACATTAAGCACTGTATTTCATTTCAGGGCACTTCTCAAAGTATCATCCATTAACATTAAATTCATGCTTCTCATATAGTCCTCCTTATTCATAACGACCAGCCCTCCCTCCTTATCTGGGATCATAACTCTTCTATTATTGTCCTGACGTACATCATTCAAATATTTGTAATCTGAAGAAATCACATTACAAAACCTGTTAATTTTTCCTTGATTTAAAACATTTCTAATATCAATCTCATCTTTATTTTGATTATTTGTAATACATGATGCAAAGGAGGATTTAAACAGGCTACTGGCCAGCCAGTGTCTAGTTGACATCTATAGACATGACTACATGCAGACTGTACGTTGGGTAACTGAACAGTATTGGCTTGAGTGTAGTAAACTATAGTGATGAATTCTGCTACTTCTATGGGAAAACAAACCTGCAGCAATACCCATGTATTACATTCAAAAATTGCTGCTAATGTATTGCATGGTGAACACTGATGGACTCAGAAACAAAAAAAGATGCTCTGAAAAGCAATTAAATTTTCAGTACGTGGATTAGAACCACAGAAAATAGAACAAATGAAGTTCAGTTCACTTTTACAACTCCATTTTCAAGAGTACAAGGAGACCTCATGTCCAGCACAAAAAACAGCAGGTGCTCAACATGCAAAAAGCTTGGAACACTAATGTTCCTAGGCTGGTACTAGGCTATCAGCCCTAGGGCCTATACAAGCCTAGCCATAACAATTCCCTGGCTATTTCTTCCCAGAATATTTAGTTCCCTGGTTCTCAGTCTAGCAGGGCGAATGATGTGATCCCTGGGGTGAATTTCCTATCTCCCATCCAATAGTCAAGGTTCATTTTGAAGAGGGCCAAACAGGCGCTCTTGCTTGACATGTATGGGCAGTCTATTCCAGAGTATGGGGAGTCTCTGGGTCAGGAACCTAGCCTTCCAGTTTGTCACTTCTGACTTGAGTAGCATTGTGATGACCAAGTTTAGATCCCTGGAGCGTGTGGCTGAGGGACTGGGATTTCTTTAAGTGTAGCATGTCCAACAGCTCTTGGTTTGAAATGGCCTTGTATGTTAAGGAGAGATCGCCTCTGAGTAGCCAATATGCGACAGAGTATAGCTGGAGTTTTTTTTTTAGACTGTCAGCATAGGGCATCTGCTGTAGGCCTGTGCTTCCTTTAGTGAGGTATTTCTGCTGCCTTTCCAACTGTTGCAGATGTCTTGTAAGGTACATACCAAACGGGGCATTGTACTCTACCAATGGATCTAATGAGGGATGAGTACAGGGGGACAATGACCTCCTTTTTTCAAGTTGAAAAGCCCTTAGTGATGAGGTGTGCCACATAGAAGGATTTCCTGACTGTGGTGATGTGGTTGTTGAAGGTGAGACCACTGTCCACCTGTTTCCAAGTCCCTTATCACACCTTCAGTGTTTAGTGTACTGCCACTTATGTGGCAATTCAAGGGTACATGGATTTTCCCAAAGGGGATAACTATACATTTCTTGGCATTCAGCTTGAGCCCATGGCTCTGGCACCAAGCATCTGTTTCTATAATGCCCTTTTGTAGAATATCCACATCATTTGGGGATTCAATAATGGCTCCCAGTTTGCAGTCATCTGCGAACTTTGTTAGCCAGAGTCCCTTAGTGTTGGCCTGTACCTCAGAGAAGTAGAAGCCAAACAAGAGCAGTCCCAGGAATGAACCCAGAGGTACTCCCACTTGTCACCTGTCAGAAGCTGGATTTGGAATCAGCTACTTTTGTAGTGTGGGTTCTGTCAGTAAGCCAATTTGCAACCCAATGAGTGACGTAGGGATCAATGTCCAGCTTGGTAAGTTTATCTAGGATTCCAGAGTGGGGGATGGTGTTGAAGACCTTGGCGAGGACCAGATAGGCTGTGTAGACCGCCTTACATTTGTCCACGGCTCTGGAGACTGATACGAAGAAATCAATTAGGTTGAGGAGACAAGATTGGCCATTCACGAAACCAGACTGGGTGGGGTCCAGTGTTTGAAAGTTGCCAGTGTCTTTGTTTATAAATTCCATAATGCGTTCCATGGCTTTGCAGATCAGGCTCGTCAGACTGATGGGACGATAGTTCCTGGGATCCAAGGTGGATCCCCCCTTGTGGAGTGGGATGACTGTAGCTGTGCGCCACTCACTGGGCACAAAGCCTGAGGTGAAGGCTATGATTAAATATGACACTTAGGTGAGGTGCCAGTTCATTTTCTAGTTCATGTAGTACACACAGCCCGGGATGTCATCTGGTCCCATGGATGCTGTATTCTTAGCTTTGGAGAGTGCGTTTTTTTACCTGTGTGGCCATGATTACTGGAATTTGGCAATCTTTTGGTATTGAGATGGGCCCTTTAGGGGGTGAGAAGGGGTGAAGTTGGCACTGAATCAATCTGCCAGAATATTGGCAATATCCTTGGGATCAATACATTTAACGGCATTCTGTTGTAGCTCAGAGCAGATCTGAGCACTGACATTTTTTTGCATCCTGGGATTTCCCTCTATTCTGCAACAGTTTCTTCCTTCTGTTGTATAGTTTTTTTTATGGCAGGGACCACCAGATTGGCTTCCTTTTTTTTTTTTTTTTTTCCGGAGGAGAGCATCTTGGTTCTATTTGGAATGGCACGATTCATGCACGAGTGGTGCCTTGGTGTAGGATTCAGCAGTCGAACTTTCAGTTCCCGTCTGCATGGGTGTCATGAAGTTTGTCACTTCTGACTTGAGTAGCATGAAGCTGGCTTTGGAGAAGTTTTTTATGGAGGTCTCCCTACTGGGGGCTGGGGGTGAGATGTGGACGTCAAGGGTGATTAGCTTATGGTCAGACCTGGCCAACGAGGGGGTTGACCACTGGTGTGCAGCATCAATCTCCCATGTTGGTAATGACCAGGTATAGGATATTTGAGCCCGATGAGACTATGGATTAGTTGATCCAGGGTGTTGGAATTTATGAATTCAAGAACCATTGGACAAAGGTGCTGTTTCCAGAGTAGTTTTCCCAATTAATAGCAGGGTAGTTGAAATCACCCAGTATTAGGGTGTTTGGTTGTATCTTAATATTTTCCAGTATGTTTACAAAGGTGTAGTGAGAAACTTGGGGCATACTGGGGGGGATCTGTAGCAAGCTACAATTTGGATTGCAGTCTTACCTAGTGTTAGTTGCACCTGTAGAATTTCAGATGCATTATGTTGAGCAACTAGCCTGGAGGTGTGAATATCCTTGGTGAATATGGACACTCCACCATCTTTAGTGTTTCGGTCCTGGTTTAGTGGCTGAAAAGTGTGGTAAGAGTTGCAGCCTGGTATTGCAGAGGTGCTCTCTGGAGCCTTGAACCAGATATCAGTTACTACACAGCTATGTTCTCCATTTTTAGAAGTGCCTCGAGAGACTGCATTTTGAGGTTTAGACTTCTAGCACTGAGTAGCATTATCTTCAGATTTTGCATGCTTATATCTGTTACGATGGTGGTTTTGTCCTTTGAGCCTTGGCTAAAAAGGCACTATAGGGGTGGCAAGAGCCTTAGCCAGTAACCTGAATCCCAGGGGCAAACAGGTGCAGTCTATCTCTGGCAAAGCATCGTGGTTTGTCAATCATGTCGTCCCAGGCAGACAGATACTGGATCCCCTTTGAATGACACCAGAAGCATAGCCAACTGTTGAAGTCAATCATTTTGTCCTTGTACTGTGGTATAATTCTGGGCGAAGGCAGGATGCTACTCAGGGCTAGGGTCATACCTGCCTGGGCCACATGATCTGACAACTCTTCCATGTCTCTTTTCACATAGTCCAGGGGGTACATCTGAAGTCATTCACTCCAACATGGACAATGACAGTGTCGTATTTGTACTTGCTGTGGAGTGACTTGAGTGCATGTATTATGTGGCGGATCCTGGCACCTGACAGGCAGCTGACAGTAATTTTCTCCTTGTTCAGCCTGGTGAGTGGGACATCAATGTGCTTGACTACAGGGTCACCTATGACTAAAGTGCTGGTTATGTTGTCTTGCCTTAGGGGCTGTTTGGTGGCACACACTGGTGTTTTGAGCTGTGTGTCACTTTGGTTGTGATTGGTGTTTGTTTGTGTTTCAGCTTTGGCGGTCCTTGTTGCTTGGGCAGGTGAATGTTAAGGGCCTCTGCATATGTGGGTTTAGTGTTACTATGTGTGGATGTTGGTGATGTGGGTTTTGAGGGGCTATGTGCTGTTTGAGGTGTAATGCGGGTGTTAACCTTCTCCTCTTGACTGTCTAGCACAAAGGGGAAAAGGATGAAAGCATACAGGTAACCATCCATCGCTACTCTTACTCATGCTATCTCATAACAATATGACATATGTAGTTGCTGTGAATAATTCTTACACACCAACAAAACTGCTTACAACTGTATATCATGTCTATGTATTTACTGTACAGTGAATGTGCATTTCTCTTTTTTGTACCTCTGTGCTTTCCTAGGCTTAGACTGAAAGTAGCTATTTGTGATAAGCGCTCAAACCCAGTTAAACAATTTTTTAGATCGACAGGCCCAAATGTCAATAGCCAAAGCATCTACTATACGAGGACAGTAAACTAAACATAGACAAGCTACTATGCATGTGCTAAAAAGGAAAAATAGCGCAGGCAATTTTCCTACAAAACAACCCAAAACGTTTTTTTCAGGAGGGGCAAGCTTTCATGATAACTATATATACTAAATCAGATTTCACTCAATCCCCGAGGAAAGGGAATACTCTCCCTGCCCCTAGGGATTCTTGCTCTTGCACACATTTCAACCATCTGCATATTTTGACCAAATGTGGTCAAACACGTTCACCAACAAGCATGTTAAAAAAATATAGCAGAGCCTTTCAACCCCTGCTGATCGGAGATGTAATGGTGAAACTTCAAAGACTGCACACTGCGGATGGCCATCCGCCAACCACTGCTTCCAATGCACTACTATAAAAAAAGATATTGTATTACATATGCAGCAATGACTAAAAGTATGTTTATACACACCTAGTTCGAACATGTTACAAGGAGGAGTACTGCTAGTCTCTCTCTCTTTTTCTGTTGTGATTGGACGCCAGGAACCATCAGCCAGGTATTCAATTTCATCTGTTTCTTCACACTGTGTTAGAATTTTTGCCAATAGTCTGTAAGAAATATACAAAGCAAATGAGTTATGTACAGAGCCTACAATAAAGCCAAATGAAAACATTGTCAATACATCAGGGTGTAGAAAGCTAACTCAAAAATTAACCTTCAGCCTTACATTTTTACTTCTCATCTGTCAAAAGTTCCTTTCAAATTAATCTGATAAAGTTATAAGCTCCACCTCAACTAAGCAAATTCCACTGGTCAAACACTCTCAAAGCAGTGCTTCCCAACATATACTACTGACCAACTGTGGCTCAATCTACCTTTCTTATGCAGTGAACAGAGCACTTGGGTACATGCCTCCCTGTATATGACCCCCCCCCACACACACACACGTGCTTGTTCTTTCCATTTTCTGCATTTGGGTGCTCGTGGCCCCTTGGTCCATATGCTGTATTCTTGCAAATGGTGTTAACGAGCAAATGTTCACATCTAGGGTTATGACTCCTTTGCAAATGCTCATTCCCTCTACTAAATTCCAGCATTTAAAGACCTTTTTGACGCAACTTTAATTTCCAAATCACAAGTCAGAACCACAGAAGGAAAGTACAGTTGTGTACACTTACCATAAATGTAGATGTTTGTGTATTCACTGTTACAGTCATCACATTTGGGTTATCCCTGCCAGAGTAGCCCTCGGCCGGCCCAAATACCAGAGGCTTAGCATTTCTGCGTCGGTTACTGTCGCTTCAGGACTGACATCAGGTCGTCAGTAGTATAAAGTAAGGCAGCAGACACCATTACATAAGTTTTTCTTGCCCTGTTACGAGTTCCCAAGTGGGATCCAGGATATGGTGGAAGAACCCCACCAGTAGAAAGTAAATACCAAAATTTCCTAGAAAGGTGAGAGAAGAAAATGGGGATGGAGGGAGGGAAACTAGGACTGCAACAGTGAATACACTCAAGATCTACATTTATGGTAAGTGTACACAACTGTACTATGTTCTTAGTATTTCACTGTTGCAGTCATCACATTTGGGTTGATTCCCAAAGCTGAGAAGGGTGGAGGCAGATAAGAAGACTAGGGGTAGGCTAAGATAGGCAGGTGGTAATGCTTGGTGAAGGTGTGGACAGATGTCCATGTGGCAGCTTCCAGGATGTCCCTGGTGAAGACTCCTCTGAGGAAAGCTGCAGAGGTGGAGGCTGCTCTGGTAGAGTGAGTCCTGACCCCCTTAGGGGGTGGTTTCCCATGTTGCTTGTAACAGAAATTGATACAGTGTGCTATCCATTTGGAAATGGTTTGGATATGGCTTTGCCCTCTGCCTCTGCAGCAAAGCTGACTAGCAATTGATCAGTCATTCTGAATGATTTAGTCCTGTGTAGGTAGACTCTGAGCTGTGTGCATCTAGAGAGCGCAGGATCCTTTCCTCCTTGTTTTGTGAGTTAGGGAAAAAGTGGGCAAATGAATGCATTGGTTTGAGAGCCATAATGGACACCACATTGGGCATGAATGATGGGTTAGTCCTTAGGGACACCCTGTCAGCATGGAAGATGATGGACTCTACAGCCATAAGTGCTTGTAGCTCAGATACTCTTCTGGCTGAAGTGAGGGCCAGTAGCAAGACTGTCTTCCAGGAGAGAAACCAACTCTGCTGAGGATGCTGGTTCAAAGGGGGGCAGGGTGAGCTTTTCCAACAC
This sequence comes from Protopterus annectens, assembly GCF_019279795.1. Lineage (NCBI taxonomy): Eukaryota > Metazoa > Chordata > Ceratodontiformes > Protopteridae > Protopterus > Protopterus annectens. The sequence goes on along the minus strand of NC_056747.1, from coordinate 441,645,985 downwards.
AAAGTTTAGGTCCCAAGCTGGTGTAGGTGCTCTTCTGGGTGGCCTCAAGTTGCTAGCCCCTCTTAGGAACTGTTTGATGAGAGAATATGAGAAAAGAGGGTGCTCAGTGTTGAAATGAGCCAAGATAGCAGAGGCATGAATTTTAACAGAGGAAAAGGAGAGACCACTGTGAAGCAGGTCAGCTAGGTAATCCAGGATGACAGCTTGGGAGGGCTGTGCCGTATCGGCTCCCTTAGCCTGAATCCAAGGGCAGAACCTTTTCCATTTGTCAGCATAAGACTTTCTAGTGCTAGGGGGTCTAGCCTCACGTATAACATCTAGAACCTGTTTACTGAGACTGGCAGCTTGATCAGTGGTCAGGGGATAAGACAGGCTGCCAAATTGAGGGTCTGCAATTGGGGATGCATGAATTCTCATTTCCTCTGGGTCAGGAGGGTTGGGGTCTGAGGGAGATGCCATGGTGGCATTGGGGACAGGCTGCACAGCAGTAGGTACCAGTGCTGGCAAGGCCAGTCTGGGGCAATCAGAATTGTCCTTGGTTTTTCCTCCCTTATTTTGAGCAGTACCCTGGTAATGAGAGGTAGAGGGGGAAATGCATAGACAGAGAGGTTGACCCAGGGGAAGGACAGGGCATCTACTTTCCAGGCCCTTTGGTGAGGCTCTCTGGTGCAGAACCTGCTGAGCTGATGGTTGGAGTGGGAAGCAAAGAGGTCGACCTTCGGGGTGCCCCATTTCTGAGTTATCAGGCTGAATGTTCTTTGGTCTAGCTGTCACTCATGTGGGTCTAGAAGATTTCTGCTTAAGTTGTCTGCCAGAGTTTAGTGAGCCTGGCAGGAATTGTGCTAACAGGTGTAGGGGCATGGCTGAGGCTGTGTGCCAAAGGGTCATGGCGAGCCTTCATAGAGGGTAGGAGTGAGTCCCTCCCTGCATGTTGATATACCATATCACAGTGGTGGTGTTTGTTTGATCAGTAAAGCCCCTCGGGAGAGAAGGGGCCTAAAAGCTGTCAGTGCGTCCTGGGCAGCTAACATCTCTTTTTGGTTGATGTGCAGACGTATTTTCTGTGGGCTCCATTGACCCTGTATGCACCTGCCATCCAGGTGTGCACCCCAGGCATAGTCTGAGGTGTCTGTGGTGAGGATCTAGTCGGCAGGGGGGGGGGGGTGGTTAGAAAGGTAGTCCCTTGTTGTGGGAACATGCTGCTGCCCACCAAAGAAAATCTGTCCTTACGCAAGGTATAATTTGTATTAGAGTTTCCAGGTTTTAAAAGGGTTGGCACCAAAGGCTTTTTTAGGTACCACTGAAGTTTCCTCATATATAGTCTGGCACATGGAATGAGTAGGATGCAATATGCCATGAACCCCAGAGGTTGCAGGATTTCCCTTGCGGATAAATTGGGTTCTGGTGGCTAGTTGAGAGACGTAGGCTGTCAGGTAAGTTTGCTTTTCTGGTCTAAGGAATGCCATCTGGGATGCTGTGTCCCGGCTTGCTCCCACGAATGTAATCCTTTGAGTGGGCACTAGTTTGAATTTCTTTTCGTTGATAGTGTACCCCAGGGAGGACAGTAAGGACTTTACAAAGGCCAGGTGCTTGAGCACCTTTTCCTGTCTGCCTGAATCAGGCAGTCGTCTAAGTATGGGTAAATTTGTATATTTTTTTGTCTGCAAAAAGCAATGGCGGGAGCCAGACATCTGGTGAAAACTCTGGGAGCAGTAGATAAGTCAAAAGGAAGCGCAGAGAACTGAAAGTGCAGAGATACTGCCCTGAAACGTAGATATTTCCTGCAGGATTCTCTGATTGGGATATGGAGGTAGGCCTCTTTTAGGTCTAGGGTGGTTAGCCATGCATTCTTGGAGAGCATAGGTAGTAGTTGCTGGAGGGTGAGCATTTTGAACTTTGGTATCACCAGGAAGGGGTTTAGAATTGATAGATCGAGGATGGAGTGTCAGGTGCCCTCTTTTCTGGGTACCAGAAAAAGTCTGGAGTAAAACCAAGGCCTATCTGTTCTGCAGGAAGGTGTTCGATTGCCCTCAGAGAGCAGGGAAAAGGATGCTTTTTTGCCTCTGCCCACTGGTTTGGAGGAAGATCAGAGAACCCTTTTGGGGTTGGGAGAGTGTGAAAAGAAAATTTGTATCCCTGGGACACTATGTTGAGGACCCAGCGGTTGTTGGTAATGCTGGCCCAGGTGCTTGTGTGGAAGGAGAGTTTTTCTCCCAGGGGCAAGTGCAGGTGGGCAGAGGGAGGGGGTGGAAGTGGAGAGTCATTGTGAGTTCTTACCACGAGGGGGCGGCTTTGCACTCCCTGGTTAAGAAGTGGAGGAACTCCATTGCTTTGATCTCTGCATTCCCTGTGGCTGCCGTCTGGGGAGGTCTGCTTCCCTGGGGTCTGGGCTGAACTGACTTGGAGGGGAGCAGGAAAGGACCAGTGCTTAGAGGGGCAATGCCTACTGAACCTGGGTGGCTGGACCTGTAAGAAATCCTTAACTGTCTGCATAGATTTATCTTTTTCTTCCATCTTTAAGACCTCCTCTGCCTTGGTGCCAAATAGTCTCTGTGCAAGGGTGCATCCAATAATTTAGATTTGACATGGTCTGGCAAGGGCTGTTCCTTAAGCAAATCATGCCTTCTAAGGGCAGAACCAGTAACTGCTGCCCTGCAAGAAGCTTCTAGGGCGTCAAAACCACAGTGTAAGGTGTGCTTAGTTACTTGACTTGCAGAGTGCATTAACACTTGTAACTATATTTTCTGCACAAGCAGAAAAGGATGAAATTTGTTGCTTGAGGAGTTTCATGGTATGCGGCTGAAATTTTAGAATATGGAACTGACAATTTAGTGCTCTGACAGCAAGAGTAGCGGAGGTGTATACTTTTTTTACCCCATCGGTCTAGAGCTCGGGAATCCCTATCTGAGGGGGTGGGATTCTTAGAAGTTGCTTTAATTCCTTTAAGCCCTTGAGAAATAACCTCAGGGTCAGCAGTAGGATTTTTGAAAAGAAATTTGTGAGAGTCAGGGATTCTGTAGTGATCTGTCAGGTTTTCTGGGAGCAGGAGGGAGGCTGTCAGGAGTCAAACTAGAGCGAAAATATCTAGCTACAACAAGGGCCCGATGACAAAGTTCTAGCATTGAACAAAACACAAAAGCGACAGCTAGGGACATCGTGATCTGGGCCTAAGCAAGTGACGCAGTAAGAATGAAAGTCTCAGTGTGGTATTTGCTTTCCACAGGCGAGACAATTGTTAACTTTTTCTGACATTGGTTAGAACAAGAAAAAAGGATCCCCAACAGGGTATTTGGCTTTAGAAGACTTCAGCTTCAATTCGGATGACTAAACTCGGGTAGCGCCAACTGGCACTCGTGCAAACTGCTTCTGGCTCCTCGGCAAGAAAGACTGATGTAACAGCATCAGCTGTCTTACTTTATACTACTGACAACCTGACATTAGTCCTGAAGCGACAGCGACCGATGCAGAAATACTAAGCGCCTCTGGTATTCGGGACAGACGAGGGCTACCCTGGCAGGGATAACCCAAATGTGATGACTGCAACAGTGAAACACGAAGATCATCTGCATTTTTTTGTAAGATAGGCTCAAGACTGACAGCTCTAGTGTCCGTCTGCCAACTTCAATCCCATGAATGTGCTGTACTGGGAAGCAGAATGTTTTCAAGAACATCTAGCACCTAGCAATAAAACAGAATACTAGGCAAAGGGAAAAGTAGACATGAGAATGCTCAGACAGAAGCAGATCAGCAGAATGCAAGAACAAAAAGCTTAGACCAAATCGAAGACCAAGCCTGTCTCTGCTTCTGTGGTGACCTTTGACTCACTGCCTGTGAGTTTTTTGTTCTCCGAGACAGAACCACTCTGTTCTTCATCTGTGGATAAGTCAAACTGAAGTGGTGGCAACCCAGTACCTCCTCTCTGGACCTAGACCTACCTGTCAGGATGTCACCTATCCTAATATGTCACTGGAATCATTCTACAACTGTGACAACAGCTACTCGGAGTTCCTAAAACACATTGCTGAATCTAAATTAACATCCTTTAAGTTACTGTGTGTGGGTGGCTATTTATTTTTGTTTATCCATGTCAGTAATGTACTTACCATAATGACAGTTTCATGTTGTCTGCTTCCAAACTCCTCAATGATTGGCTATTTTGGATCTGTACAGATCAGACTGGCAACTTCAAACTTTGGATCCAGAGGTCAGGCGCCTCCCCTTTCTTAAAATTACCTGCTTATACCAAATTACCTCATATAGACTTTGCTCATTTCCTATAATAGAAAGCATAATATTCTCTCACAGAGAATAACATACAGAAATATATTGCAAATAAGAGAAACGGAGTGCTGGAAAAAACAGCACCTGAAGGAAGCACGACTAAGCCATCAATAACTCAGTACTGTCACTCCAGAAAAAAGGAAATACGTTAACTGGAAGGTGCAAGGAGGAGGAGAAAGTTGAGGACGATGGAAGAAGACAACAAAGATCTAGCGTTATGGTAAGTAGATAACTTTCGTATCCAATGTCTCTTCCACTCAGCCTGAACAAGTAGGACAAAGCCCCAGCTACCTTAAATCTTGGGAGGACTTATGGAACGATATTCCAGAGAAAGGCTGACCCAAAGGAAGACATGGACCTAGACTGCAAGTCCAACTTATAATGGGGTATGAAGGTATGGATATCAGACCAAGGAGCTACAGCACAAATATTTGATACTTTGAAGAAAAAGGCAATTGAATTAACAACTGATTTGGCAGAGTGAACTTCAGCAGTGCCAGGAAGAGACTGTCATCTTTCCTTATACACAAGGAAAATACACTCTGATAGCAAACAGGGGAGCTGCTTTGAACACTATTTTCCTCATGCAAAGTCTGGTCAGGGGGAACATATGAATGGTGGTGGTGCTATGAATCCTGAAGTCCTTAGCACATACCTTGCTGAGCAAAGGGTTGCAGGGAAGAGCTTATGAAGTAACCTTACAAACTGAGAATTTTAGCCTGGGGAAGGAAGGCAAGCATTTTCTGTCTCCAGTCTGCATCCCGGGAATATTACATCCTACATGGGAACTGTGTACTTTTTTCTTTGCAGTGTACAGTAAAACCCATACCTGTCAGAAGATGAAAGATAAAGTGAAGATGCGGAAGAATTTCTAGAGTGTTTCTGAATCAAAAGGTCAATCAGGCAGGGGAAAACATGAACAGAGTGCAACAGAAGATTAATGTAGCTAGGCATTTTGTGAACACACTTGGGGCTGTGAAAAGACCAAAAGGTGGAGCAGTAAACAAAATGTGAAGAGTCAGAAAAAACTGAGGAATCTACTGCAGGTAGGACAAATGGGAATGTATAAGTAGGCATCCTGTAGATATAACGACATTAAGAAAGCATGTGGGAGGGTGAAAGTCTGAACAGAGCATTTTAAAAGATGGTACCTTCAAGTAAGTGTTCAGGATAGACAGGTCTAGGATGGGTTTCCACTGCCCTTTTCTTCGGACTAGAACAATCCTGGAGTAAAACCCTTTTCCTGTGAAGTCATTCAGGACTTGCGCAATGGTACTCAGATTCTAGAGGTCTTGAATAATGGGGGCCAAAAGGAATATTTTGTTTTGAGGAAGTTGTGGTATGCCTTTCAGAGGGGGAATGTTTTCCCAGGACATAGCAGTCATCCCTGAGGGAGAAGACTCGCGTGTGGTAATAACTTTACACTTATACCAACGACCAAACAGCGAACAGTTCCAACCGATGCATGACCTGCATTTGGGCTGGTGGTGAAAGAGTCTGAGGATCCACTCTTGTATGTCCACCCATACACCCCAATTCATACGAGCTGAGATCATGCAATGGACATATGACCTTGGGAAGGTAAAGCTTTGGTATGCTGGCTGGACATCAGAAGTGATGACCCATATTGTCAAGAATACTGCAACAGTGTTTCAGGGAGGACTTCTGAGGTTGCCACTTCTCCTGCACTCAGTGTGATCCTGTCTATGCCACCATGCCTCATTTGAAGTATTTGTATGAAACTGTTGAACAGGAGGTGGTGGCATGAACAGCAGTCCTGGGTTGAGGATGACCTATCCCTTCCACCAAAGTAGCTTCTTTTTGAGACAAGGGAAGAGGAGAATCAGGGTGTCCAAGGAGGGTCACTGCTTGGAGTACACAGACTTCAGGTACCATTGGATTTTTCTTATGTGAAGGCTGGCCATGAGTAGCATAGGAGCAGTGGCTGCCATGAATCCCAAAGTCCGTAGCATCTCCCCTGCTGAGCAATGGGCTCCACAGGAAAGATTGTGTGCAAAAAAAATGGACAGACTATGAACTTTATTCTGGGGAAAGAAGGCATGCATTTTCTCTCTCTCCAGTTTGCAGCCCAGAAAAAAACAGATCCTGTGTAGGGACCACATGGGAATTTTTTTTTGTAGTTTCTAGTAAAATCCAGACCGGTCAAGAAGATGGAGGGTGAAATGTAGATGCTTAAAAGAATTTCTGGAGAGCCTGGATTAGTAGGTCATCCAAGTGGGGGAAAAAAATTAGGATTCTCAGTGTGACACAGAAAGCTACTACTGGAGCTACACACTTTGTGAACACTCTTGGAGCTGTGGAAAGACCAAAAGAGCAGTAAACTGACAATGCAAGAAGCCAGAGCAAAAAAAATTAATCTCCTGCAAGAAGGATGAATATGTGTAAGCAGGCATCCTTCCGATCTATGGACACAAAGCCAGTGGGGTGGATGAAAGGCAGAAGTGTGCAAAGACAGAGCATTTTGAAAGGTAGCACCTTCAAGTACGTTTTTAAAAGAGACACGTCTAGGATAATGGTTCTCTACTACCCTTCTTTCCTTGGGACTATTAATACTCTTGAGTAAAACCCTTTTCCTACAAAGTCCTATGGGACTTGCTCAATGGAGCCCTGACTCAAGAGGTCTTGAATAATGGGGTCTGGAAGGGACATTTGGTTTTGACGAGGTTGTGGCATGCCTTTCAGAGGGAAACATTTTCCTAAGACATGGTAAAAGCAACCCTGATGATGGAGAGGATCCCCTTGTCTGTGATAACAGCTGTCCACCTGACCAGGGAGAGGGAGTCTTTGGGAATGAAGAGTAATGGGAATGAGGGCAGGGGAGGAAATGCGGGACAGGAAGTCAGACTTTTGCATCTGAAGGGAAGCCAACCTGTTTTAGGTTCCCTGTGTTTTTTTTTTCCCCAGAGTACCTCTTTCCTGGGGGTTATCCTTAGTTTCTAAAATATTCTAGGATCCCTTCTAATGAAGGGGGTAGATTCAGATGGGTAGTTCCCATGGCATTCTAGGAACCAAGAAGAGAATAATCTGTCTGCCTTTCACAATCTTACCTTGATCTTGGGAGAGTTTTGAACATGCTGGCTACCTGAGGACCAAACAGTCTGTCCAAGAGACTGTCTAGAGAATTTTAAATTTGAAATCCTCAGGTACAGGCTGACTGTAAAGTCATGCATACCTACATATAACAGATCCAGCGACAGCTGCCCTAAAAGAAGCAACTACAGCATTGTAACTGCACTTTCTGCTGTGTCTGCTATTTGAGTGGCCTGCGACAGCAAGCTTTGCATTTGATGCTTAGACTGCTGCAAGAGTCCAGTATATCTTTTAAGGACTGTAAGACCAAATTAAAGTATACTGTCATTTGTGTCTGGTAGTTAATTGCCCTAAAGGCAGGGGTAGCACAGGTATTAACTATTAATCTTCTTTCCCATCTATTCACAGCCCTACTATCCCTTTGTCAGTGAGTAGGGAATTAGCACTAGGCAGAACCTTACAGGGTTTACCTGAAGAGAGATATAACAGAGAGGTCCTGCCTCTGATTCTTGTAAAAATATTTTAGGTCATCAGGCATCTTGTAAAACCAGTCTGATCTTTTAGGAGCTGGTGGCAGAGAATCAGGTGCAGAACAGGTGGACTGAAGGTCATCCTGGAAAGTCTCAAGGACAAGATGGACTGGAGAAGTGGCATGGATACCAATCTCCAAGAGGGTACCAATACCTCTTCGGAACAGAGATCTACATGAATTGTCGGTGTTTTATCATGTTCTGTGTAGTCTCCCCCAAAGAAATCTTCAACTTGTGAATTTGGTGAGAGGGAGTCCTCTGTCAGAAGATATTTATCCTGCAGAATGCAGCTAAGCGGAATAGTTCAAAGAATGGTCAATTATAGTCATGTTCTTCATCAGAAGAGGAAACCATAGCAGGTTTTTGAGTAATCTGTGATAGTGGAGACCCAAAGGAAGGAAGTTTCAAAAACAATAGCTTTGAACAACCCCTGTCAGATGTCTATCTACTCCTTTTCCATAGCTGCTGATAGAGGCGCCACATGCATAGTCTTCTGTTTTTTTTTTTTTTTCCAGATGTGCTGTCTGCCTGGATAAAACATGGATATTCAGAACCCTGTAGGACTTCCATTAGAGAGCCTGGAATCTCTTCCTCGACTAAATTTGAGGGACACTGTTCAGTCCCTCAGAAATGATGAGCACTTCCTTGGATGTGTCAGCAGTCTGTAAAGCCTCAGGAGCCATACCAGCCTCTGACTGGGTCTCTGTAGCAAGCAACTTAAAAGTAGCTTCACGTACTGTGGGTTCCGCAACCTCAGTGGGTACAGCGGAGTCAGAAACATTGGGCTGCGGATCCATTTGAGTCTTTAGTCTTTTTTCTTTGGCAGCAGAGGGATATCCAAGGATGTGGACTCAGCAATCTTGGACTGGGTCAACCATTTAAGATGTTGGGTCTCTAGAAAAGTGTTAACAGTGGAAAGCCTTGACCTAAGGGGTTTTGAGAATGACTGACTGACAGATTGAGCAAGACAATGTTTTTTTGCCTAGGCACAGAAAAAAAAAAAAGACACTTGGTATGAGTGTCCTTGTTCAGAATTTCCTTAATGCACTTGCACTTACCCCTCAGAGTTGACATCTACAGACTTCAACAAAATATCCTAAGATAAAAAAGGAAGTTCTCCAATGGGACACAACTGGATAAATAATCGAAGCAAAGGTACCAACGATCAAATGGTAAACAGTCCAACAGATGCACAATGTGCATTCGGGCTGGCAGCAGGACAGTGAGAATCCATCTTCATGCTTCTATCTATATACCTCAATGCATATGAGAAGAGGTTATGCACTGGAAGTACAACCTTGGGAATGTAAAGCTTTAGTACCCCAGCCACACATCAGTAGTGACAACCAATATGCCAGGAATACTGCAACAGTGATTTCAGTCAGCATGTTTACCTTGAGACTCCAAAGGGCTGGCTGTTTTGAAGTGACAAAATGTGAGGGACTAGGACCCGAAGTGTTCCTCGGGGACAAAACATGCTTAAATGCCACCCCTGTAAGATCAAAGGGTCCACACAATGGCTGGCCCTCAGAATCTATCTGACTCAGCTTCCAGGCTGATGCCAGTGCCAAACTACCTATGGCTGAAGTGCCAATGGGAGAGACAGCTCCAACAGTTTTTTACAGTTGCACCAACCTATAACGGCAATACCTCGGCTTAGAGACCCATCGAAGTCTGAGGCACTCCGAGTCAAACAGTGAAAAACTTCCAATGTCTAAGTCCAAACCTTTAGATTCAACAACAGCAAACCCCAGGAGTCACTTGAATTCAAGTGCCTAGTATCCAAAGGTCAGATCAGGGAAGAAGCCACACTCAGAGGAAGGGAAAGCCCCTGGCCAATGCCAGGAGAACCCTCATCTAGATTTGGGACCTAAGCAACTTCTTCATTCTGTCTACATCTTCTTCTGATAGAATCCTGGAGGACTGCATTGAACTTGAGGATAATGCCATGGGCGAGTGTCTTGAAATCGTGCAAAAACACCTTTCCTGTAGGAAGGGTGATCTAAGCCTATGGCTTACCAGTTCTGGAGAGGAATAATGTTCCAGGAATGAAGGCAGAGATGACCTAATCTGCACCAGTTAAGTGGCCGGAGCTGGATCAGACCTTTTCTGTACCGGGTTGCAAGGATCCGAGCAATCTAGAGATGCATCCTAGAATCGTGCTTCTCCTTGCGGTCCAGGTCTTTTAGTTTTTCTCTGGTGCTCTCCCCTTTTCTGAAACTTTCTTGGATGCCAGGAAGGAAGACAAAGAAAATTGAGAAAAGGGAATTTACCCTGCTACGGCAGGGAGAAGCCCCATGAACACTAACTTGTTTCCTCTCTTGGAAATACCCAGGTTTCTGAAGGAGGTTTAAATAGAGTAGTACCCACCTAAGTGAGAAAACCCTAATAAGTACACACATTACATTGTGTGGGCGCAGGATTCATATGCTAACAAGCACATTTTTTGAAACTGTTTCTCTGCCATTTCAAAATAAAGGGAAAAAACCCAAAGCCTAACAGAGAACAACAAGGCAAAAGCCCTAATTTCTAACCATCAGAAGAGATTCTACACAATATGGTAAGAGACCAACTACAAAAGGTGGCAAGAGAGATAAAATTAGAATATGTACTTACCATAAATTAGCATCTGTGTTGCCCAATTTCATTCTTGCTCACTCTTGGGTCTCCAGATCAAATCTTGGATCCAAGTCTACAGCTTCTCAAGACTTGCAATTCCAGCCTTGAGCTCCTCCTCCTCCCATAATGTCTCACTTCTCTAACTCCTCAGATTGAGTTTGCTGCTCTATTTACATAAATCTACAATAGCTACCAATAGAAAAAAAATATATATACATCACCATAATCTGGAGCTCAAGCTAGGACCTATGAGTTCCTACAACTTCTAGTGCTCTTCTCAACTGTTTAGGTTGGGGGGTGGAACGTAAGGAAGAATGAAACTGGACAACACAGATGCCAAGTTATACTAAGTACATAACTTCTAAATCTGATGCTGTCCATTTCATTCTTCTTGGGTCAGAGTCCCCAGCTACATAAATCCTGGGTGGCCCTCATGGAAGGATGTGCCTGAGCACCTTGGAGCCAAAAGATGCTCTGTTCATAGATACATCCAATCTGTAATGAGAAACAAATGTACGAGATTTGGACCAAGTTGCTGCTGCACAAATTTCATCAACAGGAGTTCTGGTTGATAAAACAGACAAGGGGGACATCAGTCTGGTAGAATGAGCTTTCGGGGGATGGGGAAGCTGCATGCTATTCAATGTATAAACCATAAAATACAATCAGTAATCCCACTTTGCTAGATTGATTTTGGACACTGCCTGGCCTAGTCGACCAGGTGAAAAAAACGATTAGCTTCTCAGGTTTTCTATGCTGCTTCATCCTACGTAGAAAGAAACACACCTGTGTATATTCAGCAGATGCAGCTTGAATGACTGGGAAAAAAGACTAGCAAATGAATGGCTTAGTTAATATTTGTCTCTGTAGCAACTTTAGGCATAAAAGTAGGATTGATTCTTAAGGAAACCCTATCTTCAAAAAATGTAAGGCAGTTTGGACAATAAAGCTTGTAGCTCAGGACCTCTGTGCTGAAGTGACAGCCACTAGGAAAATAGTTTTCCAAGTTAGAAATTTCAGGTCACAGGAATTCGCAGGCTCAACAGGTTTCTTAGTAAGGCATTGAGGCACAATGGTGAGATCCCATGGCAGAGATGGATCTTTTATTGGAGGCCTAAGTAGAAAACACACTTTTATAAAGCCTCTACATAACCTGGACGTTGAAATGGGAGACAAGGAAGAGTCTTTCCCAAAGTGAAAATTTGCAGTCGGTGCCAATTGCAACTTTATGGTGGAAAAACTAGCCCCATCTTGATAAACAGAACTTAGGAACAGGAATACATACAAAAAAGATACTAGAGAGAGATCAATATTCTGTTTCGATGCCCAGACTGAAAATTTCTTCCATTTGCTACTGTAAACCTTTTTGTGAAAGGCTTTTGGGAAGCAAGTATAATTTCTCAAACCAGTGAATCTAGCCTGAACTTTCATAGAATCACTGGAAGTGGAGAAGCCAAGCAGGTAACCTTAGGGATTTGAGACTGGGACTTTGATGCTCAGACAGATGGGAGATCAGATCCTGTCTGGGATCCAGTATCCATGGGGGATATTTGCTGTGAGACCACAGGAAGGGAACCAAACTTGACGAGGCCAGAAGAGGGCAATGAAGTTCAACATACTCTAACATGCTGGCTTTCTGTAGGACTTTGGGGATTAGAGAAATAGGATGGTAGGTATACGGGAGTCCCGGGGGCCAATTGTAGACTAGAGTGTCCCTCGATGACTCCCCAATTGAGGGAATCAGAGCAAAGTACTCACTGGCCTTGTGGTTCACGGGAGAGGCAAAAACTTTGCAGCAGGGTTGGCCCCAATGGCCGAACATCTGGCTCTGTGACTGATTCAGGGGGGACTCATGTGGACATAAGATAGATATGCTCAGTCTATCTGCTAGAAAGCGGGTCATTCCAGGAATGTGCACTGCAAGGAGAAAGTGGTTTGAAAAGATTGTCCATTCCCATATCCTCAGGGTCTCCCTGCACAAAGCATATAACCTGGCTCCCCCTTGCTTGATATACCAGACTACTGACATGTCTGCTTGAATTGCAGTTGTTCCCAGAGGAAGGCAGTCAAGAAAGGCTTGCAATGACAGGAGTGCCCTCATCTCCAGGATGTTTATGTGCAATCTGATCTCTGCTGTGGACCACACACCTTGGACCAATCTTCCTTGATAATGCCTTCCCCACCCCAACAGGGAAGGGTCTGTGGTCACCATAGGTATCAGAGGGGGAAGAGAAAAAGGCCTGCCAAGAAAGAGGTCATTTGAAAGCATCCACCACTGGAGGTGACACTTGCAGACTGTAGTCTGATGGGCGCAGAAAGTGGATGGTACAGAATGGACCAGTGGACTGCAAGAGTCCATTGCAGTACTCGCATGAAAAACCTTGTCATTAGAACTAGGAACATGGCGGCGGACATGGCTCATAGGGTCCTCAAAAAGTACAGTTAAGTACACTTACCATAAATGTAGATGTTCGAGTGTATTCACTTGTTGCAGTCATTACATTTGGGTAATCTGCTGGCAGGCTGCCCTCAGTCGGCCTGAATTCCAAAGTCTTGGGTCCTGCGTCGGTTGCTGTTTTCTCTTCCATGACGTCAGGTTGTCAGGGGTATAAAACATGCAGCAGACGCCATTTCTTTAGTTTTTCTTGCTCCCGATGTCAGGTGCCCCCCAAAAGGTAGTATTATTATATATATTTACATAAATACATGCATCAATATAAACTTTACCTTCATCTACAAGCAAATACACCACATAAGCTGTAGAAGACAGAGAAGGAAAGAAACTGTAGAATGACAGGGGGATGGCGGGAGGGTAACCTGGACTGCAACAGTGAATACACTCGAACATCTACATTTATGGTAAGTGTGCACAACTGTACTATGTTCCTAGAGTTTCACTGTTGCAGTCATTACATTTGGGTAGAATCCCAAAGCTATGGTTGGGAGGCTGGAGCTAAACAGCATTAAGTGAGGCTATAAGGCCATGCAGCACTGCAGTGGCAAAGCCTGCCCTGGACTTAAAGCAGAGAGGCAAATGGTAATTCTTTGTAAAGGTGTGAACAGAACTCCAAGTAGCAGCCTCTTGAAAGTCCTTGGTTGGTACTCCTCTGAGAAGGGCTGCTGAAGTAGCTGCAGCTCTGGTGGGGTGAGACCTAATGCCCTTGGGCACAGGTTTGCCATGGTGCAAGTAGCAGTAACATATGCAATGGCTTATCCACTTTGAAATTGTCCGCTTTGAAACCGCCTTTCCTTCTGATCCTGCAGCATATGACACTAGTAATTGTTCACTTTTTCTTAGAGCTTTAGTCCTGCTCAAGTAGAATCTTAGCTGTCTGTGCATGTCCAAGCAATGCAGAATTCTCTCCCCTTTGTTCGGCGGATTTGGATAAAAAGTTGGCAGATGACTTGTTTGGTTAAGAGCCACACTGGAAATGACCTTAAGCATAAAAAAGTAGGATTTGTCCTCAGACACCCCCCTGCCTGGTTAAAATATGATAAAAGGCTCTACAGCCATGAGGGCCTGTAGCTCAAACTCTTCTTGCTGAAGTAATTGCTAGTAGCAGTGCGGTCTTCCAGGATAAGAACTTTATATCAGCGGTAGCAGCTGGTTCAAAAGGAGGCAGGGTGAGCTTTTTCAACACAACTGAGGTCCCATGCAGGTAATGGTGATCATCTAGGAGGCCTTACATTTTTGGCTCCTCTAAGATACTGCTTTAGTAAAGGATGAGAAGAGATTGGTGGCTCTGTATTGTAATGAGCCGAAATGGAAGAGGCATGGATTTTGACTGATGAGAAAGATAGGCCCTTGTCAAGCATCTCAGTTAAGTATTGTAATATCTGAGGAATATGTGGTTCTGCTGAATCAGTTCCTTGTGCTCGATTCCAAGCACAGAATCTCTTCCATTTGTCAGCATAAGATTTTTTAGTACTAGGCCTTCTGGCTTCCAAAATGACATCCATCACAGCTTTACTGAGAGGTGTTGTTTGTATGATTACATGATTAGCCATGCTGCCAGGTTCAGAGTCTGTAACTGATTGTGCAGGATCTGATTGCTTTGCTGGGACAGTAGTTGTGTTTTTTGAGGCAAGGTCCAAGCTGGGTATTGAGACAAGCTCCTTAGGATTGGGTACCAGTATTGGCGGCTCCAGTCCAGGGCAATTAATATCTTTGGCTTCTCTTGTCTGACTTTCAAGAGGACCTTGGGTAGAAGAGGCAGAGGAGGAAAGGCGTAAAGTGATAGGTTTTTCCAACTGAAGGATAGGGCATCCACATTCCATGCTTGTCTGTGATAAGTCCTTGCGCAGAATCTTTTCAGTTGATAATTTTGAGGAGAGGCAAATAGATCTATGTCTGGGCTCCCCCATTTCTCGGTTATCATGCTGAAGACTTGTGGATTTAGTTTCCACTCGTGAGGATCCATACGGTTTCTGCTTAAATCATCTGCCAGAGTGTTTTGTTTTCCTGGCAGGAATTGAGCTTGAAGATGTATTTGGTAGGTCAAAGCTGTGTGCCACAGTGCCATGGTTAATCTGCAAAGGGGGTATGAGTGTGTGCCCCCTTGCTTGTTTATATACCAGATGACTGTGGTGTTGTCCATCTTTATCAGTAGTTGTCCTGGATGAAGTAAGTCCTTGAAGGCTGTTAGGGCATTCTGAACAACTAGCATCTCTTTCTGGTTGATATGTAGATGCATTTGATTTGGTGCCCATATGCCCTGAATGCATCTTCCTGCCATGTGGGCCCCCCCAAGCATAATCTGATGCGTCTGTTAAGGTTTGGCTGGCAGGAGGTAGAGTGAACGGCCATCCCATGTTTTGGTGACAGGCCTTTGCCCACCATAGAAACTCCTGTTGCAGGCAGGGAATGAGAGGAATCATTGTTTTCAGACTGTGTGAATGTTGACTCCATAAACATTTTAGGAACCATTGAAGTTTCCTCATATGCAGGCTTGCATATGGAATTAGAAGGATGCAGGATGCCATGAAGCCCAGAGCCTGCAGAATTTGTCTTGCAGAAGACTGGGTTGTTGTTGCCATCAGTTTGAAGTAGTCAGTTGCCTTTGTTTGTCTGGCGTGAGGTAAGCCATCTGGGCAGTTGTATTCAAGCTTGCACCCAGGAATGTTATCTTTTGAGAGGGTACCAATTGTGATTTCTTTTCGTTTGTGTACCCTAGGCATGTTAGAAGCCTTTTCACAAATGCCAGGTGTCGTAGAAGAGTGTCCTTGTTCTCTGCTTGAATGAGACAGTCGTCCAAGTAAGGATATATTTCTATACTTCTTTGTCTGCAATTACTGGTGCCAGGCACTTTGTAAAGACCCTGGGCGCAGTAGATAAGCCAAAGGGCAGTGCAGAGAATTGGTAATGCATTAAGCCAGCCTTGAATTTGAGGTATCTTCTGCACGACTGTCTTATCAGGACATGCAGGTATGCCTCTTTTAGGTCTAAAGTCACCAGCCAAGCATTCTTGCCCAGCATGGGCAGAAGTTGCTGTAAAGTGAGCATTTTGAATTTTGGAATGCCCAGGTATGTGTTCAAAACTGATAAATCCAGTATTGGCTGCCAGGCCTTGTCCTTTCTGGGTACCAAGAACAGTAGAGTAAAAACCTTGTCCTTTTTCGGTACTGTCTGAATGGCCCCCATATATCCATGAGGGACGCAACCTGTCTCTGTGCCTCTGCCCATTGATTTTTTGGCAGATCTGGCCAACCATTTGTCAGTGGCAGTGTGTGGAGATGGAATCTGTATCCCTGTGATATGATATGATGTTTAGTACCCACTTGTCCTGGGTTATTAACTGCCAATTTTGAGCAAAAAGTGCTAATTTTCCCCTATGGGTGCTGCCAAAAGATAAGTGCTTGGTGTAGGCAGAGGGAAGTCATTGGGATTGCTTTCCGTAGGTTTGCGCTTTATCTCCTCCAGATTTGGAGGTGGATGCGCCCACTGCTTTGACCTGTATGAGTCTTGAGCCTGGTACCTGGAACCCTTATGGCATCTGGATTTGCCCCTTTGAGCTCTGTCTGACACAGGAAAGGACCAATTTTTTGTAGGTCAGTGCCTATGCGGCCCTGCAGGAGGCCTCTAAAGAATCAAAACCAAATTGCAAAGTATGCTTTCCAACTTGTTCAGCTGCATGCAATAATTCCTGCAATTCTTTATTTTCTGCACAATCTGAAATCAACATCATTTTCTGTTTCAGCAATCCCATAATATGTTGTTGGTACTTAAGCATATGAAATTGACAATTTAAGGCCCTGATTTCCAAGGTTGCAGATGTATAAACCTTTTTTCCTCATCTGTCCAGTGCCCTAGAATCCCTGTCAGAGGGGGTAGGGTTTTTTGCTGTTGAGGCCTTAACTCCCTTTGGACCCTATGAAATAGTTTCAGGATCAGCAGCAGGGTTTCTAAATAAAAATTTATGCGAGTCGGGGACCCTATCTGTCAGGCTTACTGGGAGCCGGAGGTAAGGAGTCAGGGGTCAAGCTTGACTCCGAAAACACATCATCCACAATGTCTAAAACAGGGAGAATGGCTAAAGGCTTGTTCTGAGGGAGTAGAAGGAAATCCCTGAGCCTCTTTTTTGATTCTGAGAAGTCTTGACTCTCCCAGTGAAAATGCTCCTTCAAAGTATGCAAGGTTTCTCCAAATGAATAATCCTCAGCAGGAGATGCAGATGGAATAGACTCCTCAGCATCAGAATCATCATAGGGAGGTATAGATAATTCCTGATCAGAAGAGGAATAAGAAGAAATAGAAACCTGACATGAAGATTCATATTCAGTGTCTTGCCTAAGCCTCTTATCTGGAGGGGGATGGGTACCCTGATCAAGGTAATGAGGTCTTCAGCCATTTTGACCATCTCTTTTTCAGGCATAGAGGCCTGTTCACGTGGCTCATGCGTCAGTTTTTTAGGTTTAGAAGTTGCTTTTGTCTTCAGTCTTGCAGCTGTTGTCGGTTTGATGTACAAATGTTGAGGTCTGAATACACCCTCAGAAGCCAGTGCCTGCTCAGCGGCTCTGGACCCATCCGAGGGAGATGCATTCATCGGTCCAATACATTGAGTATCTTGCGGCATGCTGGACTCCACATTGGTGTCAGTAGAGGCCGGCGACTCAACGGTAGCGAGTATCAGGGACTGCGAAGGCGCCTCACTGAGTACCGGCGACTGGCTTAGGAGAAGCTTCGACGTCGGTTTTGGATCTCGACTGCCTTTCTCTGTTCTTTTCTTTGCATTTTTTATGTACTCCGGTAGTTGGATTGCTATCAAACGACATTTCTGGGTAGTTAAATCTGTTTACAAAATATTTTGATACAAAAATATACAGATGCTTAACAGTGCGTTGGTTAAATCTAGCATAAAACCGACAGCCAGGCACGTTGTGATCAGGGCCTAGGCAAGGAATACAGTATAAATGGAAATCCTTATGAGGTATTTGCCTCCCACAAGTAATACAATTAACTTTTTCTGACATCGATAAAAAGCAAGAAAAAAGTTTCCCCGATGGGGTATTTAGCTTTAGTGAAGACTTTGGTTCTGAAACTCAAACTCGAATATTTCAGTAGTTGGCCTACCAGCCACTTGCGAAATGCTTCTGCTTCGGGCACAGCGAGGCAAGAAAGACTGAAGAAAATGGCATCGGCTGCATGGTTTTATACCCCTGACAACCTGACGTCATGGAAGAGAAGACAGCAACCGACGCAGGACCCAAGACTTTGGAATTCAGGCCGACTGAGGGCAACCTGCCAGATTACCCAAATGTAATGACTGCAACAGTGAAACACGATCATCTAGGCAAGCAGGTGAATTTTGAGTCTCCAGTAACAGATGGACTTGTTGGCTTAAGGATATTATCCCCTGTGGAGTCAAGGCAGCTATTTGCATGACTGAGTTTCTATGAACTCTATGTCCCGTACTGGGGACATCTTTGACTTTGTCAAGTTCCCTATAATTCTCAGAGAACTGAAAATTTGTAGCAGCTATTGAGTGGCTTGATGTTGATGCCTTGTGGGTGCCATCAGGAGCCAATCATCTCAGTATGGAAATACCTGGAATCCTTCCAGTCACAGGTGAACTGCTACCACTGTCATACATTTGGTGAATACCTGGGGGCGGTGATGAGCTCAAAGGGCAGTGTTCTGAATTGGTAATTACTGGCTCCTATCAGGAATTGCAAGTGTCTCCTGGAGTACCTGTCTATTTTGATATGATAGCATTTGTCCTGGAGATCTATAGAGCACATCCAATCGTCCTTGTGTAGTAGTGGCAGTACGGACTGAACCATAACAATACGGAACTTTGACTTCTTGATGACTAAACTCAGATTGCATAGATCTAGAATTGGTAATAGGTCCCCTATCTTCTTTGGTACCAAAAAGAAGCACAAGTAGGTTCTGGATACTCACTGTTCAGTCAGGACCCTCTGGATGACTCTTCTAGGAGCTTCTGCAACTCTAGAATGGCATTCTCTCTCTGAGTGGGTGGAACACTGGGGAGATCCCACCAGGGGCTTGGAGGCAGAAGGTAAAGAGAACATAATAACCTCTGGAAATAATGTTTAGCGCCCAAGTGTCGTTTGTTAAATTTGTCCAGGTGTCTGGGTGCAAGGATAATCTGCCCCTGACTGCCTCCAGAGTAGCACAATCGGGAAATGTTTCAGGAGCACTGGCAGGGCCCGTCAGACAAAGGTTATCTGAAGCCCTGGTTCTGCGGACCCCCCTCTCCCCCTAGGGTGGCACCTGCCATTAAATCCTCTTTCTCTAGAAGAGAAATCTTCCTGAGTCTCCAGGAAAGTGCCCTGGGACCTTGTTGGTTCCTCAAAATGGTCCGCTGGGGGGGGGGGGGGGATTTGATCCCTACAGCAGCTAAGGTCTTTCCCTCCTGCTCACTGTGGGTAAGAGTTTCCTTAACTGATGGTCCAAACAAAACTACCAAAGTTGGTTTGGATGAAAGATGCTTTAAAAGGTTCCGCAAAGCCTCATCCGGTCATGTCTCCTACGGGCTATGCCTGTGCTGGCCGCTCAAGAGGTTCCCTCTCCAGCATGAAAAATTAGCCTCATCAAGGAATTAGAAACAGATGAAATAGTGGCAACTGGGAAGATACCTTCTGGAGATCCTCCTCTGGACAAGGACTCTACTAGATAGTTGGTAAGTTCCTTAACCAGATCCCTCTGGAGACATGTGAAATGTGACAAATACTTTACGGCTCTCAGCAAAACAGTACGTGAAGCATATATGCACTTCCTATGCCTGTTCAAAGACTGAGACACCTTGTTTGGGGGTATAGACAGTGGAGTTCTGCTCTGCCAGCTCCTTCTTGGTGGCTGACAACACAATGGCATTAACAGCAGCACCTCTGCTCCAGTACAGGCAATCACTAGATGGGCTGAGGTACTGGTCTGTGTGCTTGGGTATGAGCCCCACTGTGTTTGGCTCCTTCCATCCCCTGCGAGCAACTAAATCATTAGATTTGTCCACCTGTGGGGGTACCCAGGATGTAGATAGGCCCATCCTGAGGGCCTCCAAAAAAATCCTCGGAAGGTGGTTGGGGATGACCATCCACTCTTTTGCTTCTGGATTTCCAAAATATCTCCGAAGGAGATGTCATCAGGTGGAGATCGGGGGGAACCCTTCTTCAATGAAGTTAGTGTCCTCTGTTAAAAGACTCCAAAGGGGAGTCCATGTGCTTCCTCTTGCACTGTTTTGTCTGATGAATCTCCCCTGTGGGATAGTCAGGGGAGGAATTGGAGGAATGGCGGATCCCCTGAGGATGGTAGGTTTGGAGGCTCTCCTGGAGGGGCTGACTAGACAGGATGAATGAACGCAAAGCTGTGATCAGAGGATGACTGGGTAGGATCCAGAGGATGAGGAGCGCATCTCGTTCACAGGTGTGTACTAGGCTAATGGCCCTGGAGCCTTTACAAGTCTAGCCCACAGAAGTGCTCTGGCATCATACCACCTGTTAGTTCCCAGTGCCTCTCTATCAAGTAGAGCCATTGGAGTGATCCCTGGGATGAACTTTTTATTTCCCATCCACTTTTCAAGATTCCTCTTGAAGATGGCCAGTGAGGTGCTCTGCTTGACATGTATGGAAAGTCTATTCCAGAGAACGGGCAGTCTTCTGGGTTATGAACCTGTCCCTCCAGGATGTTCTGTTGACTGTGGTAATGAGGTTGAGGTCTCTGGAGCGTGTGGTACGGAGGGACTGGGATTTCTTCAGATATAGCATTTTTAACTGAGCTGGGTCAGATATGGCTAAGTCAAGCAGTGATCACCTCTTAGTAGACGATATGAGACAGAATAGCTGGAGTTTGAGTCAGTCCATGTAGTACATGTGGCCTAGGATACTCTTCGTGAAGAATTTTTGTGGCCTTTCCAGCTGTTGCATGTGTCTAGTGAAGTACATGCCAAATGGGGCATTATACTCTATGACTGGCCTAATGAGGGAAGAGTAGAGAGAGTTGTTGACCTCTTTCTTCCTGGATGCAAAACCCTTGGAAATGAGATGTGCCACATAGGACTTTCTGACCACAGTGACAATGTGGTGGTCGAAGGAGAGATTGCTGTCAACCTGTGTCCCCAGATCTCTTACAACACACCTTCAGTGTTCAGTGGACTCCCACTGATGTGGTAATTAGTGGGAACTGAGTTTTTCCCAAAGGGGATGACTATGCATTTTTTTGGCATTAAGCTTAAGGCCATGGTTTCGACACCAGTCATTGGTATCAGTGAGGCCTTTCTGTAGAATGTCTACATAATTTGGGAAGTTAATAATGGCTCCCAACTTGCAGTTGTCTGCAAACTTGGTCAGCCAGAGTCCCCCCGGTGTTGGTCTGGACTTCTGAGAAGTAGATGCCAGAGAGGACACAGGACCGATCCCTGTGGGATTCTACTTGTGACTGGTTGCCAGTCTGACTTGGAGTCCGCTATTTTCACACTGTGGTTTCTGTGAGCAAATTTGCAACCCACCTAGTGATATAGGGGTTGATGCCTAGTTTGAGTTTATCAATAATTCCTGAGTGGGGAATGGTATCAAAGGCCTTGACCAGACTGAAGTAAGCTGTATGAACTGCCTTGCTCTCATCCACAGCTCTGGTGACTGACTCATTGGTGTAGGATTTGCCAGTCATGCATCTATTTTCCATTGACATGGGTGCTGTGAAGTTACCCACCTCAGTTTTTAGCAGCCCAAAGTCAGCTTTGGAGAAATGTTTATAGTGGTTACCTTTTTGTGGGGGTGGGTGTGGGTGAGATATGGATTCCCATGGTGATTAGTTTGTGGTCGGATCTAACCAGGGAGGAATTGGTGTAGAGTAACGGCTGCCCATGTTAGTAAGGAGCTTTCACAAAACCAAACTGAGTGAGATCTAGAGTTTGGAGATTCCCTATATCCTTGCTAATTAGATCCATGATGATGCGCTCCATAGTCTTACATTTCAGACTCGTCAGGCTAATGGGGTGATAACTCCAAGTGTCTGTAGTCATTTATAGAGAGGGATGACTGTAGCAGTGCGCCATTCGGTAGGGGTAAAGTCTGAGGTGAGGCTGTGATTGAACAGGGCATACAGATGTGATGCCAGTTCACTTTGTAGTTCATGTAGAACACATCCATGTTGGGTCCCATGGAAAGGTACAGTTGTGTACACTTACCATAAATGTAGATGTTCTAGTGTATTCACTGTTGCAGTCATCACATTTGGGTTATCTGCTTGCAGTAGTCCTCAGTCGGCCTGATTAACAACGTCTTGGGTCCTGCGTCGGTTGCTCTCTTCTTCCGTGACGTCAGGGGTATAAAACATGCAGCCAATGCCATTACGTCAGTTTTTCTTGCCCCAGATGTCAGGTGCCCCCCTAATGGGAAGCAATTAAATATATAAATATACAAGGTTATACCTCCAACCATAAAAGCAAATACACCAAAAAGCTTTTAAACATAGTAAAGGAGAGTAGAGGTATAGCCAAAGGAAGTCATGGGGCTGGAGGGAGGGTAACCAGGACTGCAACAATGAATACACTCGAACATCTATATTTATGTTAAGTGTACATAAAGTACAGTTGTGTACCTACCATAAATGTAGATGTTTGAGAGTATTCACTGTTGCAGTCATTACACTTGGGTTATCCTGCTGGCAGGCTACCCGCAGTCGGCCTGAATTCCAAAGTCTAGGTCCGGCGTCGGTTGCTGTCTCCTCTTCCCTGACGTCAGTGTGCCAGGGGTATAAAAGATGCAGCCGACGTCATTTTCTTCAGTTTTTCTTGCCCCAGATGTCAGGTGCCCCTAGAATGGTAGGCTGAAAATTATGCCAATAAGTATGCATGCACCAAAATAAACATTTTCTTCATCTACAAGCAAATACACCGCATAGGTTGTATAGGATAGAGAAGTACAGATAAGTCCCAGCAAAGAAAAGGGGGATAGAGGGTGGGTAACCCGGACTGCAACAGTGAATACACTCGAACATCTACATTTATGGTAGGTTACACAACTGTACTATGCTCATCGTGTTTCACTGTTGCAGTCATTACACTTGGGTTGAATCTCAAAGCTGAGGTTGGGTGGCTGGGTCTAAATAGGATTAGGAGAAGCTATTAGGCCCTGCAGAACTGCAGTGGCAAAGCCTGCTCTGGATTTAGAGTAGAGAGGTAAGTGGTAGTGCTTGGTAAAAGTGTGCACTGAACTCCAAGTTGCAGCCTCTAAAATATCTTTGTTTGGTACTCCTCTGAGAAAGGCTGCTGAAGTGGCTGCTGCTCTGGTAGAGTGAGGCCTAATGCCCTTAGGCACTGATTTGCCATGTTGTGAATTGCAGAAACGAATGCAGTGGCCTATCCATTTTGAAAAAGTCTGCTTTGAGATAGCCTTTCCTTGTAATCCTGCAGCATATGCTAAGAGTTGCTCAGTCTTTCTGAAATCTTTAGTTCTGTCCAAGTAAAAGCGTAGCTGTCTGTGTATGTCCAAAGAATGCAGGAGTCTCTTACCCTTATTCTGTGGGTTTGGATAAAAAGTAGGTAAATGAAGTCGGGTTCGTCCTCAGAGAAACCCTGTCTGGATAGAAAATGATAAAAGGTTCCACAGCCATGAGTGCCTGTAACTCTGAAACTCGTCTTGCAGAAGTTATTGCTAGGAGCAGAGCTGTTTTCCAGGATAAGAACTTTATTTCAGCTGTATTGGCTGGCTCAAAAGGTGGCAGTGTGAGTTTTTCCAGAACATAATTGAGGTCCCATGCAGATATTGGTGCTCTCCTTGGGGGTCTTATGTTTTTGGCCCCTCTGAGGTACTGTCTTAGCAACAGATTTGAAAAAAATTGGTGGTTCCATATTGTAATGAGCTGAAATGGCAGAGGCATGTTTTTTAATTGATAAAGGATAGGCCTTTGTCCAGCATCTCAGTTAGGTATTGTAAAATCTGAGGAATATTTGGTACAAACGTGTCAATTCCTTGTTTCTGGTTCCAAGCACGGAATCTTTTCCATTTTTCTGCATAAGATTTTCTGGTACTGGGCCTCCTGGCCTCCAAAATAACATTCATCACTGCTTTTGAGAGAGGTGTGCTCTGAATGGCTACATTATCCGCCATGCTGCCAGATTTAGAGTTCTGAGTTGGCTGTGCAGGATCTGATTGTTTCGTTGGGTCAGTAAATGAGGAATTAGAGGCAATGTCCACGCTGGGTTGAGATAAGCTCTTTAGGATTGGGTACCAGTGCTGGCGGGTCAGTCAGAAACAATCAGAATCATTTTTGGCTTCTCTTGTCTGACCTTTAGGAGTACCTTGGGGAGGAGAGGTAGAGGAGGAAAGGCATATACTTTTAGGGTTTTCCAGCTGAACGATAGAGCATCCACTTTCCATGCTTGCTTGTAATACGTCCTTGCGCAGAATCTCTGTAGTTGGCAGTTGTGAGGGGAGGCAAATAGATCTATGTCCTGGTATACCCATTTCTTTATCATGCTGAAGACTTGTGGATCCAGTTTCCACTCGTGGGGATCCATAAGGTTTCTGCTTAGTCTGCCAGAGTATTTTTCTTTCCTGGCAGGAATTGTGCTTGCAGGTGTACTTGATAAGTCAATGCTGTGTCCCACAAAGTCATGGCTTATCTGCAGAGGAGGTAGGAATGAGTGCCTTCCTGTTTGTTTATGTACCACATGACTGTAGTATTGTCCGTCCTTATCAGTAGTTGTCCTGGATGGAGTAGATCCTTGAAGGCTGTCAGGGCATTCTGACAAGCTCGCATCTCTTTTTGATTGATATGAAGATGCCTTTGGCTTGTGGGCCATGTGCCCTGAATACATTTTCCTGCCATGTGTGCCCCCCCCAGGCATAATCTGATGCATCTGTTGTCATTGACTGCCTGGCTGTGGGTAGGGCGAATGGCTGTCCCTTGTTGTGGTGACAGGCCTGTGCCCATCGAAACTCCTGTTGCAGGCAAGGAATGAGGGTAATTAATGTTTCCAGGCTGTGACAATGTTGAGTCCAAACACTTTTTAGATACCACTGTAGCTTCCTCATATGCAGTCTGGCATATGAGATTAGCAGAATGCAGGATGCCATGAAGCCCAAAGCCTGCAGAATTTTTCTTGCAGTTAACTGGGTCTTTGTTGCCAACTTTTTGAAGTAAGAAGTCAGTTGCCTTTGTTTGTCTGGCGTGAGATAAGCTATCTGGGCAGTTGTATTTAAGCTTGCACCCAGGAATATTATCTCTTGAGAGGGTACTAGTTTTGATTTCTTTTCGTTTACTGTGTACCCTAGGCAAATTAGTAATCTTTTTACAAACGCCAGATGCTGTAGTAGAATGTCCTTGTTCTCTGCTTGAATAAGGCAATCGTCCAAGTAAGGATATATTTGAATTCCTCTTTGTCTGCAAAATGCAATTACTGGTGCTAGGCATTTTGTGAAGACCCTGGGCGCAGGAGATAAGCCAAAGGGCAGTGCAGAGAATTGGTAGTGCATTGAGCCAGCTATGAATCTGAGGTATCTTCTGCAAGACTGACTGGAATATGCAGGTATGCCTCTTTTAGGTCCAAAGTTACAAGCCAAGCCTTCTTGCCCAGCATGGGCAGAAGCTGCTGCAGAGTCAACATTTTGAATTTTGGAACGTCCAGAAATGTATTTAGAGTAGACGGGTCCAGTATTGGTCTCCAGGCTTTGTCTTTTCCGGGTACCAAGAAAAGTCTTGAGTAAAACCCTGCTCTTGCTGTGGTACTTGCAGAATGGCCCTCATGTCCATGAGGGATGAAACTTGATTTTTGTGCCTCTGCCCTTTGATTGTGTGGCAGGTCTGGCATACCTTTTGCACTTGGCAGGGTGTGAAAGTAGAACCTGTAGCCCTGGGACACTATATTCAAGACCCATTTGTCCTGGGTGATCATGTGCCAATTTTGAGAAAAAAGTGCTAGTTTTCCCCCTAAGGGGGCTGCCAAAAGATAAGTGCTTTGTGCTGGCAGAGGAAAGTCATTGGGACTGTTTCCTGTACGGCTGTGATTTGTCTTCTCAGCTTTTGGAGGTAGAAGCGCACCACTGTTTAGGCCTGTATGAGCCCGGGGGCTGAGATCTGCCTCTGGGGCGTCTGTATCTGCCTCTTTGTGGCCTGTCTGACTCTGGAAAGGACCAATTCTTAGTAGGCCAGTTCCTACTAAATCTGGGTGGCTGTACCTGTAAGAAATCCTTTGCTGTTTGCATAGATTTCGCTTTACCCTCCATTTTCAACACCTCCTCTGCTTTAACACCAAATAAGGTATCATGCTGTAATGGAGCATCTAGTAATTTTGCTTTAACATGATCAGGCAGATTCTGTTCCTTTAACCAAGCATGCCTCCTAATGACAGAACCCGTAACTGCAGCCCTCAAGAGGCCTCCAGAGAACCAAAACCACATTGCAATGTATGCTTTCCCACTTGTTCAGTTGCATGCAATAAATCCTGCATTTCCTTATTTTCTGCACAATCAGAATTTGACATTTTCTGTTTTAACAGTGCCGTTAAGTATTGCATATGAAATTGACAATTTAAAGCCCTCACAGCCAAAGATGCAGAAGTGTACACCTTTTTTCCCCATCTGTCTAGTGCCCTTGAATCTCTATCAGAGGAGACAGGGTTTTTTGCAGTAGAAGCCTTGACCCGTTTGGGACCCTGAGAAATAGTTTCTGGGTCAGCAGCAGGGTTTTTATAAAGAAATTTATGAGAGTCTGGAACCCTGTAGTATCTGTCTGGTTTAACAGGGGCAGGAGGTAAAGAGTCAGGAGAAAGTCCGGACTCTGAAAATACATCTACAATGTCTAACACAGGAGGAATAGCCAAAGGCCTGTGCTGAGGCAGTAAAAGAAAATCTCTAAGCCTTTTCTTAGATTCTGAGTAGTCTTGGCTCTCCCAGTGGAAGTGCTCCCTCATGGTATGCAGGGTTTCCCCAAATGAATAATCCTCAGGTGGGGAGGCTGAAGGGATAGATTCTTCAGCATCAAAATCCTCATAAGGAGGAAGAGTATTCCTGTTCAGAAGAGGAGTCAGAGGAAATGGAAACCTGATCTGAAGATTCATATTCTGTCTCTTGCCTAGGCCTCTTGTCAGGAGGGGGATGGGAACCCCTGATGATCAAGGTAATTAGGTCTTCGGCCATTTTGAGCATCTGTTTTTTAGGCATGGTAGTCTGTCCAGGAGAATGTTGTACTTGTTTCTTTGTCTTTAAAACTGCTTTAGTCTTTGCTTTGGAAGCTGAAGTAGGCTTTATATATAACTGCGTAGGTCTGAAAACACCCTCAGAAGCCGATGCCTGCTCAGCGGCTCCGGATCCATCTGAGGGAATATTTTCCGAGCGTCCAATACCTTGAGTATCCAGAGGCCCAGCTGGCTCCAAATGGGAGTAGTCAGCGGCCTGTGGCTCTGAGGTAGTGGGCGCCAGGGGCTGCGAAAGCGCCTCACTGAGAACCAGCGACTGGCTTAGCGGAAGCCTCGTCGTTGGTTTTGGACCTTGGATGCCTGTCCTTTTCTTTTTCCTTGTGCTTTTTATAAACTACGGTCGTCAGCTGTTCCGACAGCATTATATAATTGAATCTAAGACCAAAGTAATGAAAAGCAAAATCGTACCGACGCTTAATAGTGCATTGGTTAAATCTAGCACAAAACAGACAGCTAGCAACGTTGTGATCAGGGCCTAGGCAAAGAATACAGTAAGAATGAAAATCCTTATGAGGTATTTGCTTCCCACAAGAAATACAATTGTCAACTTTTTCTGACATCAGACTGGAGCAAGAAAAAAGTTTCCCCAATGGGGTACTTAGCTTTAATGAAGACTTCGGATCTGAAATTAGTTTTTGAAAATCTCAGGAGTCGGCCGACCGGCACTTGCAAACTGCTTTTGCTTCGGGCACTGCGCGGCAAGAAAGACTGAAGAAAATGGCATCAGCTGCATCTTTTATACCCCTGGTGCACTGACGTCAGGGAAGAGGCAACAGCAACCGACGCCGGACCTAGACTTTGGAATTCAGGCAGACTGTGGGTAGCCTGCCAGCAGGATAACCCAAATGTAATGACTGCAACAGTGAAACACGATGAACATCTGTACTATTTTCTTCGTGTTTCACTGTTGCAGTCATCACATTTGGGTAGATTCCCAAAGCCAAGGATGGGAGGAGGAATTTAGATAGCAATAGGACCAGCTATAAGGCCCTGCAAGACTGCAGTGGCAAAGCCAGCTCTGGATTTAGAGAAAATTGGCAAATGGTAATGCTTGGTGAAAGTATGTACAGAACTCCAGGCAGCTTCTAGGATGTCCCTGGTAGGGACGCCTCTGAGAAAAGCTGTAGAGGTAGATGCAGCCCTGGTTGAGTGGGGTCTGATCCCCTTGTGGGATAGGTTTTCCATGGTGCTTATAGCAGAAATGAATGCAATGGCCTATACATTTAGAAATGGTTTGCTTTGAAATAGCCTTCCCCTCTGTCCCTGCAGCAAATGCCACCAGCAGTTGTTCATATTTCCATTGAGGTTTAGTCCTGTCCAAGTAGAATCTAAGTTGTCTGTGCACATCTAAGGAGTGCAAGATCCGTTCCCCTTTGTTCTGTGGATTAGAAAAGAAGGTTGGCAAATGAATGGACTGATTAAGGGCCACACTGGATACCACCTTGGGCATGAAGGAGGGATTGGTTCTGTCCACATGAAAGATGATGAAAGGCTCCACTGCCATATGGGCCTGTAATTCGGATACCCTTCTTGCTGAAGTGATTGCTAAAAGGAAAGCGGTTTTCTAACAAAGAAATTTTAAATCTGCAGTAGAAGCTGGCTTGAAAGGAGGAAGAGTAAGTTTCTCCAAGACAAAGTTAAGATTCCAGGCTGGAGATGGAGCTCTCCTGGGTGGTCTTAAATTTTTGGCCCCTCTGAGGAACTGCTTGAGCAGTGGATGAGAGAAGAGGGGAGGTAATGTTATAATGAGCTGAAATGGCTGAGGTGTGAATTTTGGAGGAAAAAGACACGCCCTTGTGAAGCATCTCAGTTAAGTATTGTAAAATCTGAGGTAAACTGGGTGCTGCTGTGCTCATCCCTTGAGATTGGTTCCAGGCACAGAATCTTTTCCATTTTTCAACATAAGAATTTCTAGTACTAGGCCTCCTTGCCTCTAAATTGATATCCATCACTGATTTACTGAGGGATGGTAAAGGAGAGATTACGTAATTAGCCAGGCTGCTATGTTCAGTTTTTGAAGCTAAGGGTGCAGAATCTGGTTCTCCTGCTTAGACAACAGGGAATGAGCCTGAGGCAGGTGCCATGGGGACAAAAGTGACAATGCACAAGAGGGGGCACCAGTGTTGGTGTGGCCAGTCTGGTGCAATCAAATTCGTCCTTGGTTTGTCCTGTTTGATCTTTAGTAGTACTTTGGATAGCAGAGGAGGAAAGGCATAAACGGAGAGGTTTTTCCAGCTGAAGGACAGAGCATCCACTTTCCAAGCTTGTTTGTGGGGAGTCCTTGTACAAAATTTGTCCAACTTATAGTTCTGGGGGGAGGCAAACATGTCTATATATGGGCTCCCCCCATCTGCTTGTCAACATGTTGAAAATCCTTGGTTCCAGTTTCCACGCGTGTGGGTCTATGAGGTTTCTGCTTGGTCTGTCTGCCAGTGTGCTTAGCTTTCCTGGCAGGAACTGAGCTTGTAGATGCACTTGGCAGCTCAAGGCTGTGTTCCACAATGCCATGGCTAGTCTGCAGAAGGGGTAAGAATGTGTACCCCCCTGCTTGTTTATGTACCACATAACAGTGGTGTTGTCCGTCTTTACCACTAATTGTCCTGGAAGAATGTGGTCCTTGAAGGCTGTCACAGCATTCTGTACAACTAACATTTTTTTTTGATTGATATGCAGGTGCATTTGACTTCGGTTCCATTTGCCCTGAATGCACTTCCTTGCCAGGTGAGCCTCCCATGCATAGTCATGCATCTGTTGTTAGGGCTTGGGCGGCAGGGGGTAGTGTGTGAAAGGTAGTCCCTTGTTTTGGTTGCAGGCCTCTGCCCACCAAAGGAACTCTAGGCGTAGGCAAGGTATAATAGGAATCATTGCTTCTAGATCCTGAGAATGTTGACACCATAGGCTTTTTAGATACCATTGTAGTTTCCTCATATGCAGTCTTGCATGTGGAAGTAGAAGAATGCAGGAGGCCATGAACCCCAAGGCTTGCAGTATTTACCTTGCAGAAAGCAGGGTGTTAGTGGCCAGTTGTTTGAAGTAGGTTATCAAATGAATTTGTTTCTCTGACGTGAGGAAAGCCATCTGGGAAGTTGTATTCAAGCTTGCTCCCAGGAATATAATTTGTTGATAGGGTACCAGGTGTAATTTCTTTTTGTTTCTGGTGTGTACCCCAGGCAAGTTAGCATCCATTGTACAAAGGCCAGATAATTCAAAAGTATGCCCTGGCTTTCTGCCTGAATAAGACAATCGTCCAGGTATGGGTATATTTGAATATTTCTTTGCCTGCAAAATGCAATGACTGGAGCTAGGCACTTTGTAAATACCCTGGGCGCAGTAGATAAGCCAAAGAGCAGTGCAGAGAACTGATAGTGCATGTAGCCTGTTTTGAAGCATAGGTATCTTCTGCAAGATTCCCTGATTAGGATGTGCAGGTATGCTTCTTTTAAATCTAGTGCTGCCAACTAGGCATCTTTGCCTAGCAAAGGAAGCAACTGGTGAAGAGTCAGAATCCTGAATTTTCGAATTACCCAAAAAGGTGTTTAGAGTAGACAGGTCCAGGATAGGACGCCATGAATGGTCTTTTCT
Organism: Protopterus annectens; assembly: GCF_019279795.1. NCBI lineage: Eukaryota > Metazoa > Chordata > Ceratodontiformes > Protopteridae > Protopterus > Protopterus annectens. The sequence goes on along the minus strand of NC_056747.1, from coordinate 441,615,264 downwards.
GGGTACCAGGAAAAGTCTCGAGTAGAAACCTTGTCCCTTTTCCTCTTCTGGTACCAAATTCATAGCCCCTATGCTTGAGAGAGAGAGTACTTGCTTTTTGGCCTCTTCTGCCCACTGATTTGGGGGTAGATCTGGCCAACCGCTTGGGTTTGGTAATGTGTGGAAGTGAAATCTGTATCTTTGGGACACTATTTAAAACCCATTTGTCCTGGTTAATGAGTTCCCAGTTATTTGCATGCAGAGCAGTCTCTGCAGTCTTTCTCCCCAAAGGGGTAGTCAGTTGAAAAGTGCTTGGAAGTTTTAAAAAGAAGTCATTGAGACAGTTTACCATGGGGGGGTTATTACTTCCAGATTTGGATGTGGAGACCCCCCACTGCTTAGTCCTTGTGTACCCTGGGACTGAAGTCTGGGTGCTCTGCTGGATCTGGGTTTGGACTGAAGGCCTGGAAGAGGCAGGAAAGGACCAGTTCTTATAAGGCCAATGCCTACTAAATCTTGGATGTTGTACTTGTAAAAAATCTTTAACAGTTTGCATAGATTTAGCTTTTTCCTCCAAGAACTTCTTCTGCCTTGTTGTCAAACAGGCGGTCCTGATTTAAGGGAGCATCCAGTAAATTAGCTTTAACATGAACTGGCAAGGATTGATTCTTACATAGATACATACATACACGTTTCAAGCATGGGCATTAAAGCCCTTCTAGCTTGCCAATATGCCAAAACACTTGTTCCCATAATAAATGTCCAGGCTGTTCTTAAAAATATCTAAACTAGTACTTGCTTTAATGTAATTTGGTAGTCTGTTCCAAACAACAGCTACTCTTTCAGAGAGCCAGTTAGTACACTTCTCACTCCTATAGAATCTTCTACATAGGTTATCTGACAATTCTCTAGTACTTTTTGATAACCCCAAACATTCCCAGAGGTAGTTGTCCCTGAATGCCTTATAAACCTGAATAAGATCTCCTCTTAAATATCTGTAAGACACTGTACAAGTTCAGATATTTTAGGCTTTCATAATAACTTAGATTTTCACATCCATGGATGTCCCTAGTACATTTCCGCAGTACTCTTTCCAGTTTATTCATGCTTGTTTTCCTATAGGGTTTCCATATTGTTATTCCATATTCAATTTTGGGTCTAATGTAACTAACAAATAATGACTTCATTATGTTTGATTTCCTAGACTTTATAAATCTTTTTATACACCTATAGTTCTATAGCTATCATTAGCCAATTGGTTGATATGATTAGAAAAATTCATAGCTGAATCTACCCATATACCCAGGTCCTTAAATGAGTCTACAGTTTCAATCACTGTGTGCTGTATTAAAATATTCACCTTTCAGTTTATGTCGCCCAATCTCATATGCTTAGTTTTTGATGTATTTATCAACATATTCTCCTGTGCCCAAATGGTCAATTTAGTCAAATTATTTTGCAGACATGCCTTACCTGTAACACTTGTAATCAGTTTACCCAATTTCAGGTCGTCAGCATATAGACTGTAGAACACATCAGATGAAAAATTAAGGTCTGAAAGATACAATCTAAACAAGTAAGGGCCTAGTACAGAGCCCTGTGGGACACCTTGACTGTAACCAAGGATTTCACCTGTCCAGCTGGCATGTGATACTTGCCATGTCCTATTTGTAAGCCATGCAGCTATCCATCTTATCAACAGTACATCAATACCTAGTTGTACTAATTTAATGATCAGTGTTTTGTGCATGACCCTGTCAAATGCTGAAGTTAAATCTATATAAATCACATCACAATTTTTCATTCATAGCTGTTATTATATTGTTATAGAACATCATGTTACAGGTGGTAATAGATCTATTTTCAACATATGCATGCTGATATATGGTTTCAAGTTCCAACCTATCCAGTTCTGACAATAACTTATCCAGTATTACCTTCTCCATTATTTTCCACAACATAAAAGTAGACTTAAGTGTCTACATGAATCTGGGTTTGTCCTACTCCCCTTTCCCTTAAAGACAGGTTTAATAAGGGCATGTCTACAACCTTGAGGAATCTCCACATATTTATATGACCTAGTGAATAATAGATGTAATGGCAGTGTAAGTTCTTGCTCAAGTGTTCTCAAATCATTGTTACTTATTCCGTCTCCTCCCTGCAATTAGTTTGGATCCAGTTTGCACAGTTCTTTTTCAATATAATCTAATTTGATTCCAGTATCTGGGGTTACCTGGCTGTCACTAGGACAACTTACCACCCCCCCTTTTGTGGAGCCAAACTGTTTTGCTTAAGATTTTGTAACTGTATCTATAATCTGTTGTCTGAGCATACATTTTAGAATCTGCACACAGTTTATCAATTTGTGCATCTTTACTCCTTCCACATCATATGCATCTATAAAAAGGTTTCCTATGATGCTCAATATCTTTAGATCAATTTTCTTCAAATTTTTCTTGATCTTATCACTATGCTTAATCTGTTTGTCCAGCTCGTTTATTTCATTTTTCAAAGTTGTAATTCGACCTTTCTTCCCTTTCTTATATTTTTGTCTCTCACCTTAATCAGGTATCTTGTTCTTATGGAAATATACCCCCCTGATGTTACGTGCCTAGATCCTGATGTTAAACATTTTTTTGACTTTTTGCACTCAATTTCTCTTTCAAAACTTTCCACATTCCATCTGCAGTTTTTCCACTGAAAACCTCACTCCAGTTTGTTTTATATAGCAACATTTTTGCTTCCCTATAATCTGTAATTAACCTTCTGTGCACTGGCTTAGATTTCAGTTTGGCAGAATTATCTATCAGCAAATAAACCTTTATGACCCCATGATCACTGCAAATCAATGGTGGTAAAACTTGACTTAAGCCAAGCATGCCTTCTAAGTACAGACTCAGTTACAGCAGCCCTGCAAGATGCCTCTAGTGAATCAAAACCACATTGCAAAGTATGTTTTCCAACTTGTTCAGCAGAATGCATTAAATCCTGTAAATCCTTATTTTCAGCACAATCAGGAATCATCATTTTCTGTTTAAGCAATACAGTAATATGCTGCTGATACTTTAACATATGAAACTGGCAGTTTAAGGCCCTAATGGCCAAAGTTGCAGAAGTGTATACCTTCTTACTCCATCTATCCAGCACCCTGGAGTCTCTATCAGAGGGGGTAGGATTTTTTGGCAGTAGTAGCTTTAATGCCCTTGGGTCCCTGTGAAATGGTCTCAAGATCCGCAGTAGGATTTTTGAAAAGGAACTTGAGAGAGTCAGGAACTCTAATATCCATCAGGTTTTCTGGGAGCAGGAGGTAAAGATTCAGGGGCCAAGCTGGATTCCGAAAAAGGATCACCCACAATGTCTAGTACAGGAGGTATGGTTAAAGGCCTGTGCTGGGACAGGAGTAAGAAATCCCTAAGCTTCTTTTTAGAATCAGAGAAATCCTGACTTTCCCAACTAAAATGCTCCCTGAGAGTATGCAAGGTTTCACCAAAAGAGAAACCCTCTGGGGGGGAAGCAAAGGGAATTGAGTCCTCAGCATAAGAATCCTCATAGGTAGATAAGGGTAAAACCTGGTCATCAGAGGAAACAGAAATTTCAGAATCCTGGTCAGAAGTATCATAAGCAAACTCAGTCCTAGGTCTCAGTGGGGGAAGGTTGGCTTCCTCTGATTAAAGTAATAAGGTCTTCAGCCATTCTTATTAGTTTTTTAGGCAAAGAGGCCTGACCGTGCAGTCTGGGCATCAATTTTGTAGACATGGTTCGAGTTTTAGGCCTTGACAAAGATGGCGTCTGTTTAATATGCAAGTCAGTAAGCCTCAATACACCCTCAGAAGCCAGTGCCCGCACAGTGGCTCCGGACCCATCCAAGGTAAAGACATCCGCAGGTTCCACAGTTGAAGCATCTCACGTCATACTGGACTCAGAGTGGGTCTCAGTAGAGGCCTGCGAATATGAAGTAGTGGGTATCAGAGTCTGCGAAAGCGCCTCACTGAGTACCGGCAAACTGGCGACTTGCTTAGAAGCGTCATCGGCAGCTTTGGACCTAGGCGGCCTGTGTCTGTCTTTCTCTGCGTTTTTACGGAATGTCGGTAGTTGGATGGCTTACCGAAGACATATCAGGATAACTGAATGGAGCACCAAAATATTTAGAAGCAAAAATATATAGACGGATAGTTCAAGGTTTAAATAAGGCACAAAACTGACAGCGAGGTACGTCGTGGTCAGGGCCTAGACAAGGAATACAGTAAGAATGAAAATCTTTGAGGTATTTGCTTTCCACAAGAAATGGAATTATTTACTTTTACTAACATCGGTTTAGAGCAACAAAAAGTTTCCCCAACGGGGTACTTAGCTTTTAGTGGAAAACTTCGGTTCTGAAATTCGAAAACGAAAATTTCCAGAGTTGGCCAACCAGCACTTGCGAACTGCTTCTGCTTCGGGCACCACACGGCAAGAAAGACTGATGTAATGGCATCGGCTGCATGTTTTATACCCCTGACGACCTGAAGTCACGGAAGAAGAGACCGCAACCGATGCAGGACCCAAGACTTTTTTAATCAGGCTGACTGAGGGCTACTGCAAGCAGATAACCCAAATGTGATGACTGCAACAGTGAAACACAAAGACAGTGCAGTTGTGTACCTACCATAAATGTAGATGTTCGTGTATTTACTGTTGCAGTCATTACAATTGGGTTATCCTGCTGGCAGACTACCCGCAGTCGTCCTGAATTCCAAAGTCTTGGTCAGGCGTCAGTTGCTGTTGCCTCCTCCCTGACGTCAGTGCGCCAGGGGTATAAAAGAAGCAGCCAACGCCATTTTCTTCAGTTTTTCTTGCCCCAGATGTCAGGTGCCCCTAAAATGGTAGGCTAAATTATGCCAATAAGCATGCATACACAAAAATCAACTTTTCCTTCATCTACAAGCAAATACACCACATAGGTTGTATAGAATAGAGAAGTACAGATAAGTCCCAGCAAAGGAAAGGGGGATGGTGGGTGGGTAACCTGGACTGCAACAGTGAATACACTCGAACATCTACATTTATGGTAGGTACACAACTGTACTATGTTAATCGTGTATCCCAAAGCTAAGGTTGGGAGGATGGTGCTAAAGAGGATCAGGAGAGGCTATGAGGCCCTGCAGAACTGCAGTGGCAAAGCCTGCCCTGGATTTAGAGTAGAGAGATAAGTGACAGTGCTTTGTAAAAGTGTGCACTGAACTCCAAGTTGCAGCCTCTAAGATGTCTTTGGTTGGTACTCCTCTGAGGAAGGCTGTTGAAGTGGCTGCTGCTCTGGTTGAATATGGCCTAATGCCTTTATGCACTGATTTGCCATGCTGTGAATAGCAGAAATGAATGCAGTGGCCTATCCACTTTGAAATAGTCTTCTTTGAGATGGGCTTTCCTTGTGATCCTGCAGCATATGCCACTAGAAGTTGTTCAGCTTTTCTGAAAGCTATGGTTCTGTCCAAGTAGAAGCGTAGCTGCCTGTGAATGTCCAAAGAATGTAGAAGTGTCTCACCCTTATTCCGTGGGTTTGGATAAAAGGTAGGCAAATTAATTGTTTGGTTAAGGGCCACACCGGACACTACCTTAGGCATAAATGTAGGGTTTGTCCTCAGAGAAACCCTGTTAGGATGTAAAATGATAAAAGGTTCCACAGCCATGGGTGCCTGTAACTCTGAGACTCGTCTAGCAGAGGTTATTGCTAGGAGCAGAGCTGTTTTCCAAGATAATAATTTTATATCAGCTGCAGAGGCTGGCCCAAACGGAGGCAGTGTGAGTTTTTCCAAGACACAGTTGAGGTCCCATGCAGGTATTGGTGCTCTCCTTGGAGGTCTTATGTTTTTGGCCCCTCTGAGGTACTGCCTTAGTAATGGATGAGAAAAAATAGGTGGTTCTGTATTGTAATGAGCTGAAATGACAGAAGTATGAATCTTAATTGATGAAAAGGAAAGGCCTTTATCCAGCATCTCAGTTAAGTATTGAAAAATCTGAGGCATATTTGGAACAATTGTGTCAATTCCTTGTTCCTGGCTCCAAGCACAGAATCTCTTCCCTTTTTCTGCATAAGATTTTCTGGTGCTAAGCCTCCTGGCCTCCAAAATAACATCCATCACCGCTTTAGAGAGAGGTGTGTCTTGAGTGACTACATTATCCGCCATGCTGCCAGGTTTAAGGTCCTGAGCTGGATGTGCAGTATCTGTTTTGTTGGGTCAGTAAGTGAGGAATTTGAGGTAATGTCCAGGCTGGGTATTGAGACAAGCTCCTTAGGATTGGGTACCAGTGCTGGCGGGGCCAGTCTGGGGCAATCAGTATCATTTTTGGCTTTTCTTGTCTGACCTTTAGGAGTGCTTTGGAGAGGACAGGCAGTGGAAAGACATATACTGTTAGGTTTTTCCAGCTGAAAGATAGAGCATCCACCTTCCATGCTTGCTTGTGATAAGTCCTTGTGCAGAATCTTTGTAGTTGGCAGTTGTGAGGGGAGGCAAATAGGTCTATGTCCGGGCATCCCCAGTTCCTTGTTATCATGCTGAAGACTTGTGGATCCAATTTCCACTTGTGGGGATCCATTAGGTTTCTGCTTAGATAGTCTGCCAGAGTATTTATCTTTCCTGGCAGGAATTGTGCTTACAGGTGTACTTGGTAAGTCAACGCTGTGTCCCACAAGTTCATGGCTAGTCTGCAGAGGGGGTAGGAATGTGTACCTCCCTGTTTATGTACCAGACAACTGTACTATTGTTCGTCTATCAGTAGTTGTCCTGGATGAAGTAGATCCTTGAAGGCTGTCAGGGCATTTTGAACAGCTAGCATCTCTTTTTGATTGATATGTAGATGCATTTGACTTGTGGACCATGTGCCCTGAATACATCTTCCTGCCATATGGGCCCCCCAGGCATAATATGATGCATCTGTTGTTAATGTCTGCCTAGCTGAGGGTAAGGTGAATGGCTGTCCCGTGTTGTGGTGACAGGTCTTTGCCCACCATCAAAACTCCTGTTGCAGGCAGGGAATGAGGGTAATTTTTGTTTCCAGGCTGTGGCAATGTTGAGTCCAAACACTTTTTAGATACCATTGAAGTTTCCTCATATGCAGTCTTGCCTATGGAATTAGCAGAATGCAAGATGCCATTAAGTCCAAAGCCTGCAGAATTTTTCTTGCAGATAACTGGGTCTTTGTTACCAACATTTTGAAATAAGTAGTCAGTTGTCTGTTTGTCTGGCGTGAGATAAGCCATTTGGGCAGTTATATTTAAGCTTGCACCCAGGAATATTATCTCTTGAGAGGGTACGAGTTTTGATTTATTTTCGTTTACTGTGTACCCAAGGCCTGTTAGTAATCTTTTTACGAACGCCAGATGCTGTAGTAGAATGTCCTTGTTCTCTGCTTGAATAAGGCAGTCATCCAAGTAAGGATATATTTGTATTCCTCTGTCTGCAAAATGCAATTACTGGTGCCAGGCATTTTGTGAAGACCCTGGGCGCAGTAGATAAGCCGAAGGGCAGTGCAGAGAATTGGTAGTGCATTGAGCCAGCTATAAATCTGAGGTATCTTCTGCATGATTGTCTGATTGGGACATGCAGGTATGCCTCTTTTAGGTCTAAAGTCACAAGCCAAGCCTTCTTGCCCAGCATGGGCAGAAGCTGCTGCAGAGTTAACATTTTGAATTTTGGAATATCCAGCAATGTGTTTAGGGTAGACAGGTCCAGTACTGGTCTCCAGGCTCTGTTCTTTCTGGGAACCAAGAATAGTCCTGAATAAAATCCTAGTCCCTGCTCTTGCTGTGGTACTTGCTGAATGGCCCTCATGTCCATGGGATGAAACTTGTTTTTGTGCCTCTGCCCACTGATTGTGTGGCAGGTCTGGCATACAGTTTGCCCTTGGCAGGGTGTGAAAGTGGAACCTGTAGCCTTGCGACACAATATTTAAGACCCATTTTGTCCTGGGTGATCATCTGCCAATTTTGTGAAAAAAGTGCTAGTTTCCCCCAAAAAGGAGCTGCCAGAAGATAAGTGCTTGGTGCTGGCAGGGGAAAGTCATTGAGACTGTTTCCTGTATGGCCGTGATTTTTTCCTCTCTGCTTTTGGAGGTAGAAGCACCCCATTGTTTAGGCCTGTATGAGCCTTGGGGCTGTGATCTGCCTCTGGGGCATCTGTATCTGCCTCTCTGTGGCCTGACACTGGAAAGGACCAATTCTTTGTAGGCCAGTTCCTGCTAAATCTGAGAGGCTGTACCTGTAAGAAATCCTTGACTGTTTGCACAGATTTAGCTTTGTCCTCCATTTCCTTCAACACCTCTTCTGCTTTAACACCAAACAAGGTATCATGCTGTAATGGAGCATCTAATAATTTTGCTTTAACATGATCAGGCAGATTCTGTTCCTTTAACCAAGCATGCCTTCTAATGACAGAACCCGTAACAGCGGCCCTGCAGGAGGTCTCTAGAGAATCAAAACCACATTGCAAAGTATGTTTTCCCTCTTGTCCAGCTGCATGCAATAAATCCTGCATTTCTTTGTTTTCTGCACATTCTGAATTTGTCAACATTTTCTGTTTAAGCAGTGACATAAGATATTGCTGATACTTAAGCATATGAAACTGACAATTTAAAGTCCTTACAGCCAAGGTAGCAGAAGTGTAAATCTTTTTCCCCCATCTGTCCAGGGCTCTTGAATCCCTATCAGAGGGGATAGGGTTTTTTGCTGTGGAAGCCTTGACCCCTTTGGGACCCTGAGAGATAGTTTCTGGGTCAGCAGTAGGGTTTTTATGAAGAAATTTATGTGAATCAGGAACCCTGTAGTACCTGTCTGGCTTAACAGGAGCTGGTGGTACAGAGTCAGAGCAGACTCTGAAAATACATCTATAATGTCTAAAACAGGAGGAATAGCAAGGGGGCTGTGCTGGGGTAATAAAAGGAAGCCTCTGAGCCTTTTCTTGGAATCTGAGTAATCTTGGCTCTCCCAGTGGAAGTGCTCCCTCATAGTATGCAGGGTCTCCCCAAAAGAATAATCCCCAGGAGGAGAGGCTGAAGGAATAGATTCTTCAGCATCAGAATCCTCATAGGGAGGAAGAGAATATTCCTGTCCAGAAGAGGAATCAGAGGAAATGGAAACCTGATCTGAAGACTCATATTCTGTCTCTTGCCTAGGCCTCAGGTGGGGGATGGGAAAGTACAGTTGTGTACCTACCATAAATGTAGATGTTCAAGTGTATTCACTGTTGCAGTCATTACACTTGGGTTATCCTCCTAGCAGACTACCCGCAGTCGGCCCGAGTTCCAAAGTCTTGGTCCGGCGTCGGTTGATGTCGCCTCTTCCCTGACGTCAGTGCGCCATGGGTATAAGATGCAACCGACGCCTTTTCTTCAGTTTTTCTTGCCCCAGATGTCAGGTGCCCCCAAATAGGAAGGCTGTAAAAAAAGTATGCAAAAAAGCATGCATATACTAAAATAAACATTTCCTTCATCTACAAGCAAGTCCCAGCAATGAAAAGGGGGATGGTGGGTGGGTAACCTGGACTGCAACAGTGAATACACTCGAACATCTACATTTATGGTAGGTACACAACTGTACTATGTTCATCGTGTTTCACTGTTGCAGTCATTACACTTGGGTTGAATCCCAAAGCTGAGGTTGGGTGGCTGGGCCTAAATAGGATTAGGAGAGGCTACCAGGCCATGCAGGACTGCAGTGGCAAAGCCTGCTCTGGATTTAGAGTAGAGAGGTAAGTGGTAGTGCTTTGTGAAAGTGTGCACTGAACTCCAGGTTGCAGCTTCTAAAATGTCTTTGGTTGGTACTCCTCTGAGAAAAGCTGCTGAAGTGGCTACTGCTCTTGTTGAATGTGGCCTAATACCCTTAGGCACTGATTTGCCATGTTGTGCATAGCACACGCGAATGCAGTGTCCTATCCATTTTGAAATTGTCTGCTTTGAGATAGGCTTTCCTTGTGATCCTGCAGCATAAGCTACAAACAGCTGCTCAGTTTTTCTGAAAGCTTTTGTTTTGTCCAAGTAGAATTGTAGCTGCCTGTGTATGTCCAATGTGTGCAGAAGTCTCTCCCCTTTATTTTGGGGATTTGGATAGAAGGTTGGCAAATTAATAGTTTGGTTAAGAGCCACACTGGAAACCACCTTTGGCATAAACGTTGGGTTTGTCCTTAGAGAGACCCTGTCCTGATGAAAAATGATGAAATGTTCCACTGCCATTAATGCCTGTAACTCTGAGACTCTTCTTGCTGAATTTACTGCTAGGAGCAGAGCAGTTTTCCATGATAAGAATTTTATATCAGCTGTGTTGGCTGGCTCAAAAGGAGGCAGTGTGAGTTTTTCTAAAACAAAATTGAGGTCCCAAGTAGGTATTGGCACTCTCCTTGGGGGTCTTATGTTTATTGCCCCTCTGAGGTACTGCCTTAGTAGTGGATGTGAAAAAATAGGAGGTTCCGTATTGTAATGAGCTGAAATGGCAGAGGCATGGATCTTAATAGATGAAAAAGAAAGGTCTTTGTCCAGCATCTCAGTTAGGTATTGTAAAATCTGAGGTATATTTGGAACAAGTGGTTCAAGTCCTTGGGCCTGGTTCCAAGCACAGAATCTCTTCCATTTTTCTGTACAGGATTTCCTAGTGCTAGGCCTCCTGGCTTCTAAAATGACATCCATAACAGCTTTAGGGAGAGGTGTGGTTCGAGTGACTATATTATCTGCCATGCAGCCAGATTTAAGGTTCTGAGTTGAATGTGCAACATCTGGTTGTTCTGTTGAGTCAGGAGATGAGGAATTTGAGGTAAAGGCCAGGCTGGGCCTTGAGACAAGCTCTTTAGGATTGGGTACCAGTGCTGGTGTGGCCAGTCTGGTGCAATCAGGATAATTTTTGGCTTCTCTTGTCTGACTTTTAGGAGTACCTTGGGAAGAGGAGGCAGTGGAGGGAAGGCATAAGCTGTCAGGGTTTCCCAGCTGAATGAATGAGCATCCACTTTCCATGCTTGTGAGTGATAAGTCCTTGTGCAGAATTTCTTTAGTTGGCAATTGTGTGGGGAGGCAAAAAGATCTCTGTCTGGGCGTCCCCATTTCCTTGTTATCATGCTGAAGACCTGTGGATTTAGTTTCCATTCATATGGATCCATGAGATTTCTGCTTAGTTCGTCTGCCAGTGTATTTTTCTTTCCTGGCAGGAATTGTGCCTGCAGATGTACTTGATAGGTCAGTGCCGTGTTCCACAAAGTCATGGATTGCCGGCAGAAGGGGTAGGAATGTGTGCCCCCTTGTTTATGTACCACATAACTGTGGTGTTGTCCGTCTTTAGCAATAGTTGTCCTGGATGTAGTAGATCCTTGAAGGCTGTCAGGGCATTCTGTACAGCTAGCATCTCTTTTTGATTGATGTGAAGATGGATTTGTTCCTTGGGCCACGTGCCCTGAATACACTTTCCTGCCATGTGCGCCCCCAGGCATAATCCGATGCATCCGTTATTGTCTTCCTGGCTGTGGGCAAGGTGAAGGGCTGTCCCTTGTTGAGGTGACAGGCCTGGGACCAACATAGAAACTCCTGTTGTAGACAGGGAATTATAGTTATTACTGTTTCCAGGCTGTGGCAAGGTTGAGTCCAAACACTTTTTAGATACCATTGTAGTTTCCTCATATGCAGTCTTGCATATGGAATTAGTAGAATGCAGGATGCCATGAAACACAGGGCCTGCAGAATTTTTCTTGCAGGGAGCTGGGTCTTTGTTGCCATCATTTGAAAGTAATGAGTCAGTTGCCTTTGTTTGTCTGGCGGGAGATAAGCCATCTGGGCAGTTGTATTTAAGCTTGCACCCAGGAATATTATCTCTTGAGAGGGCACTAGTTTTGATTTATTTTCATTTACAGTGTACCCTAGGCAAATTAGTAATGTTTTTACAAACGCCAAATGTCCTAGTAGAATGTCTTTACTCTCTACTTGAATAAGGCAGTCGTCCAAGTAGGGCTATATTTGAATTCCTCTTTGTATGCAAAATGCAATTACTGGTGCCGGGCATTTTGTGAAGACTCTGGGCGCAGTAGATAAGCCAAAGGGCAGTGCAGAGAATTGGTAATGCATTGAGCCAGCTATGAATCTGAGGTATCTTCTGCAAGATTGTCTGATTGGGACATGCAGGTATGCCTTACAAGCCAAGCCTTCTTGCCCAGCATGAGTAGAAGTTGCTGTAGTGTCAACATTTTGAATTTTGGAACATCCAGGAAAGTATTTAGGATTGATAGGTCCAGTATTGGTCTCCAGGCTTTGTCCTTTCTGGGTACCAGGAAAAATCTCAAGTAAAATCCTTGTCCCTGTTCTTGCTGTGGTACTCTCTGAATAGCTCCCATGTCCATGAGAGCAGCAATTTCCTTTTGTGCCTCTGCTCATTGGTTTTGTGGCAGGTTCGGCATACCTTTTGATTTTGGAAGGGTGTGAAAGTGGAACCTGTAACCTTGAGTAACTATATTCAGTACCCATTTGTCCTGGGTAATTATGTGCCAATTTTATGCGACAAGTGCTAGTTTTCCCCCAAGGGGTGCTGCCAAAAGGTAAGTGCTTGGCCTTTGTAGAGGGAAGTCATCAGGACTGTTTCCTGTAAGGTTGTGATTTGTCTTCTCCTCCTTTGGGGGTAGAAGCACCCCATTGTTTAGGTCTGTAGGATCCTTGGGGCTGAGATCTGCCTCTTGGGTGTCTGTATCTGCCTCTTTGTGGCCTGTCTGAGACCTGAAAGGACCAATTTTTTGAAGGCCAGTTTCTACTAAACCTAGGAGGTTAAACCTGTAAGAAATCCTTTACTGTCTGCATAGATTTTGCTTTATCCTCCATTTTCTTTAACACCTCTTCTTCCTTAACACCAAACAAAGTATCATGCTGTAGTGGAGCATCCAATAATTTTACTTTAACATGTTCAGGTAAACTTTGTTCTTTCAGCCAAGTATGCCTTCGAATGACAGAGCCTGTAACTGTGGCTCTGCAAGAAGCCTCTAATGAATCAAAACCACATTGCAAAGTATGCTTTCCCACTTGTGCAGCTGCATGCAATAATTCCTGCATTTCCTTATTGTCAGGATTTTCTGAGTTTGTAGACATTTTCTGTTTTAACAAAGACATAAGGTACTGTTGGTATTTTAGCATGTGAAACTGGCAGTTTAAAGCCCTTACAGCTAAAGTAGCAGAAGTGTAGACTTTTTCCCCCATCTATCCAGTGCTCTAGAATCCCTATCAGAGGGGACAGGTTTTTTTTGCAATGGAAGCCTTAACCCCTTTGGGACCCCGAGAAATTGTTTCTGGGTCAGCAGCAGGGTTTTTTATAGAGAAATTTATGAGAGTCAGGGACCCTGTAATACCTGTTTGGCTTGACTGGTGCAGGGGGTAAAGAATCAGGAGACAGACTGGATTCAGAGAAAATATCAAGCACAGGGGGTCTGTGCTGAGGCAATAAAAGGAAAGTACAGTTTTGTACCTACCATAAATGTAGATGTTCAAGTGTCTTCACTGCTGCAGTCATTACACTTGGGTTATCCTGCCGTCAGGCGGTCCCGCAGTCGGCCAGAGTTCCAAAGTCTTGGTCCGGCGTCGGTTGCGGTCGCTTCTTCCCTGACGTCAGTGCGCCAGGGGTACATAAGATGTGGCCGACGCCATTTTCTTCAGTTTTTCTTGCCCCAGATGTCAGGTGCCCCCCCAATAGGTAGGCAATATACATTGCTAATAACTACATAAAAAATGAAAACCAATTCTTTCAATTACATGCAAATACACCAAATAGGTTGTATAGGTAGTGAGGTACAGATAAGTCCCAGGAAAAAATAGTGGGGGTGGAGGGTGGGTAACCTGGACTGCAGCAGTGAAGACACTCGGACATCTACATTTATGGTAGGTACAAAACTGTACTATATTGATCGTGTTTCACTGCTGCAGTCATTACACTTGGGTAGAATCCCAAAGCTGAGGTTAGGAGGCTGGAGCTAAAAGGCATTCGGTGTGGCTATAAGGCCCTGCAGCGGCGAAGCCAGCTCTGGATTTTGAGTAAAGAGGCAGGTGGTAATGCTTGGTAAAGGTATGCAATGAACTCCAAGTTGCTGCTTCCAAAATATCCTTGGTAGGTACTCCTCTGAGGTAGGCAGTTGAGGTGGCTGTAGCTCTGGTGGAGTGAGACCTGATGTTGCTAGGCACAGTCTTTCCATGTTGTGTGTAGCAGAAACGTATACAGTGTCCTATCCATTGGGAAATGGTCTGTTTTGAAATAGCTTTCCCCTGTGATCCTGCAGCATATGCTACAAACAGTTGTTCAGTTTTTCTGAAGGCTTTTGTTTTGTCCAAATAGTAGCGTAGCTGTCTGTGTATGTCCAAAGTATGCAGAAGTCTCTCCTCCTTTATTCTGGGGATTTGGATAGAATGTTGGCAAATGAATAGTTTGGTTTAGGGCCACACTTGATATCACCTTTGGCATAAAAGTAGGGTTTGTTCTTAAAGACACCCTGTCTTGATGAAAAATGATGAAAGGTTCCACTGACATTAGTGCCTGTAACTCTGGAACTCTTCATGCTGAAGTTATTGTCAAGAGCAGAGCAGTTTTCCATGAAACATTTAAACCCTGCTGAATTTGCTGGTGCAAAAGGTGGTAAAGTTAATTTCTCCAAGACATAACTGAGGTCCCACGTTGGAGTTGGAGCTCTACAGGGCGGACTTATGTTTTTAGCCCCTCTGAGGTACTGTTTAAGTAAAGGATGCGAGTAAATTGGTGGATCTGTGTTGTAATGAGTAGAGATGGCAGAGGCGTGGATTTTAATGGATGAAAATGATAGGGCTTTTGTCCAGCATCTCAGTCAAATATTGTAGTATCTGAGGAATGTTGGAGACAAGAGGGTCAAGGCCTTGATCCTGGTTCCAGGCACAAAATTTCTTCCACTTCTCTGAGTAGGATTTCCTGGTGCTAGGCCTCCTGGCCTCCAAAATTACATCCATCACAGCTTTAGTGAGAGTAGTAGTCTGTTTTATTAAGTAATCTGCCATGCAGCCAGGTTTAATGTTTTGAGCTGGCTGTGAAATATCGGATTGTTTTGCTGAGTCAGAAGGTGCGGAACTTGAGGTAAAATCCAAGGTGGGCCCTGAGCTAAGTTCTTTAAGATTGGGTACCAGTGCTGGCGTGGCCAGTCTGGGGCAATCAGGATAATTTTTGGCTTTTCTTGTCTGGCTTTTAGGAGTACCTTCGAAAGGAGAGGCAGAGGTGGGAAAGCATATTATTGTAGGTTTTTCCAGCTGAATGAGAGTGCATCCACTTTCCATGCTTGTGTGTGGTAAGTCCTTGTGCAGAATTTCTGTAGCTGGCAATTCAGTGGGGAGGCAAACAGATCTATGTCCGGCCTCCACCATTTTTGTGCTATCATGTTGAATATTTGTGGATTTAATTTCCACTTGTGTGGATCCATGATGTTTCTGCTTAAGTCGCCTGCCAGAGTATTTTTCTCTCCTGGCAGGAATTGTGCTTGCAGATGAACTTGAAAGGTTAGAGCTGTATTCCACAAGGTCATGGCTTGCCTGCAGAGGGGGTATGAATGCGTGCCCCCTTGCTTATGTATCACAAAACTGTGGTGTTGTCTGACTTTAGTAGTAGTTGTCCTGGATGTAAGAGGTCCTTGAAGGCTGTTAGGGCATTTTGTACAGCTAGCATCTGTTTTTGATTGATGTGAAGATGCCTTTGTTCTGTGGTCCACTTGCCCTGAATACATTTTCCTGCCGTGTGTGCTCCCCAGGCATAATCCGAAGCATCTGTTGTCAGTGTCTGACTGGCTGGGGGCTGAGTGAAAGGTTGTCCCTTGTTTAGGTGACATGCCTGTGCCCACCATCGAAACTCTTGTTGTAGGCAAGGAATAAGTGGTATCACTGTTTCCAGACTGACAGTGTTGAGACCAAACATTCTTTAGGTACCATTGTAATTTTCTCATATGCAGTCTGGCATATGGAATTAGTAGTATGCAAGATGCCATGAACCCCAAGGCCTGCAGAATTTTTCTTGCAGGGAGTTGGGTTTTTGTTGCCATCAATTGAAAGTATTGAGCCAGTTGTCCTTGTTTGTCTGGCATGAGATAAGCCATCTGGGCCGTTGTATTTAAGCTGGCACCCAGGAATATCATCTCTTGTGAGGGCACTAGTTTTGACTTCTTTTCGTTTACCTCAGGCAATTTAGCAAGCTTTTTACAAATGCCAGATGTTTTAGAAGAATGTCCTTGCTTGAATAAGGCAGTCATCCAAGTATGGGTATACTTGAATTCCCTTTTGTCTGCAAAATGCAATTACTGGTGCCAGGCATTTTGTGAAGACCCTGGGCACAGTAGATAAGCCAAAGGGCAGTGCAGAGAATTGGTAATGCGTTGAACCTGCTAAGAATCTGAGGTATCTTCTGCAATTTTGTCTGATAAGGACATGCAGGTATGCCTCCTTGAGATCCAACGTTACGAGCCAAGCCTTCTTGCCCAGCATGGGAAGAAGCTGCTGTAGTGTCAACATTTTGAATTTTGGAACATCCAAGTAAGTAAGTAGAGAAAAAAGATCCAGAATGGGCCTCCAGGCTTTGTCCTTTCTGGGAACCAGAAAGTCTCGAGTAAAATCCTTGTCCTTGCTCCTGTGTTGGTACCTTTTGAATAGCTCTCACGTCCACGAGTGCTGTAATTTGTCTTTGAGCCACTGCCCATTGATTTGGTGGTAGGTTTGGCATTCCTTTTAACCTTGGCAAAGTGTGAAAGTGGAACCTGTAACCCTGAGATACAATATTGAGAACCCATTTGTCTTGGGTGATCATATGCCAATTGTGAGAGAAAAGTGCTAGTTTCCCTACCAAGGGGGCTGCCAAGAGAGAAGTGCTTGGCAGCTGAAGGGGGAAGTCATTGGGACTGTTTTCTATAAGATTGTGGCCTGTCTTCCCCTCCTTTCTGGGTTGAAGCACCCCATTGTCGAGGCCTGTATGAACCTTGTGGCTGACCTCTGCCTCTGACGTCTGTATCTGCCCCTTTGAGGTCTGTCTGTAACTGGAAAGGACCAATTTTTTGTTGGCCAATTTCTGCTAAAATCGAGGAGGCTGAACCTGTAAGAAATCCTTAACCGTTTGCATAGATTTTGCCTTATTCTCCATTTTCTTTAATAGCTCTTCTGCCTTAACTCCAAATAAAACATCCTGCTGCAAAGGTGCATCGAATAATTTTGCTTTAACATGATCTGCTAAACTTTGCTCTTTTAACCAAGCATGCCTTCGAATGACGGACCCTGTAACTGCTGCTCTACAAGAGGCCTCTAATGAATCAAAACCACATTACAAAGTATGTTTACCCACTTGTTCAGCTGCATGCAATACATCCTGCATTTCCTTATAGTCAGGAAGATCTGAATTTGGAAGCATTTTTTGTTTTAATTGAGACATTAAATATTGCTGATATTTAAGCATGTGAAACTGGCAATTTAAGGCCCTCATTGCTAAAGTTGCAGAAGTGTATACTTTCTTCCCCCATCTGTCTAATGCTCTGGAATCCCTGTCAGAGGGAAATGGATTTTTAGCTGTGGAGGCCTTTTCCCCTTTGGGACCCTGGGAAATAGTTTCAGGGTCAGCAACAGGGCTTTTATACAGCAATTTGTGAGAGTCAGGGACTCTGTAGTATCTGTCTGGTTTGACTGGAGCAGGAGGATTCAGAGTACACATCATCCACAATGTCTAACACTGGTGGAATAGCAAGGGGTCTGTGTTGAGGCAATAAAAGAAAATCTCTGAGCCTTTTCTTGGATTCTGAGTAATCCTGGCCCTCCCAATGGAAATGCTCCCTCATGGTATGTAAAGTTTCCCCAAAAGAGTAGTCCTCTGGAAGGGAGGCTGAAGGGATTGATTCTTCAGCATCAGAATCCTCATATGGGGGGTAAAGAGTATCCCTGATCTGAGGAGGAATCCGAAGAAATTGACACCTGGTCAGATGAGTCAATCTGCATCCTGTCTAAGCCTTTTATCAGGAGGGGGATGGGAACCCCTGATCAGAGTAAGTCTTCGGCCATTTTTAGCATCTGTTTCTTAGGCATGGAGGCCTGTCCTGGTGAATGCTGAACTTGCTTCTTTGTTTATAAAGGTGTTTTAGACTTGGCAGAAAATTTGATGGTTAGTTGGGTAGGTCTGAATACACCCTCTGAAGCTGAGGGCTGTTCAGCTGCTCGGGATCCCTCTGAATGGTTAGTTTCGTTAGGGCCTAAATCTTGAGTATCTGGAGGCCCAGCCATCTCCACGTGGGAGTTGGAGGCGGCCTGTGGTTCTAAAGAAGCGGTCGCTAGGGGCTGGGAAGGCGCCTCGCTGAAAACCGGAGAACCGGCGACTGGCCTAGAAGAGGCTTCGTCATCAGTTTTGAGCCTCGGATGCCTGTCCTTATCTTTGCACTTTTTGTGTATCCCGGTCGTCGGTTGTTCTGATGGCATGGTATAATTTCATTTTCTGCCAAAATAATGTTGGGCAAAATCAAACAGACGTTTAATAGTGCGCTTGTTAAACCTAGCACAAAACTGACAACAAGTGACATCGCGGTCTGGGCCTAGGCATGGAATACAGTAAGAATGAAAATCCTTATGAGGTATTTGCTTCCCACAAGAAATACAATTATTAACTTTTACTGACATCGGTCTGAGGCAAGAAAGTTTCCCCAACAGGGTACTTAGCTTTATAGAAGACTTCATTCTGAAATTCAAATTGAAAATCTCAGGAGTCGGACGACCAGCACTTGCAAACTGCTTTTGCTTCGGGCACTGCGCGGCAAGAAAGACTGAAGAAAATGGCATCGGCTGCATCTTATATACCCCTGGTGCACTGACGTCAGGGAAGAAGTGACAGCAACTGATGCTGGGCCAAGACTTTGGAACTCTGGCCAACTGCGGGACCGCCTGACGGCAGGATAACCCAAATGTAATGACTGCAGCAGTGAAACACGATGAACATATCTCTGAGCCTTTTCTTGGATTCTGAATAATCCTGGCTCTCCCAGTGGAAATGTTCCCACATGGTGTGCAGAGTTTCCCTAAAAGAATAATCCTCAGGTGGAGAGGCTGAAGGTATAGATTCTTCAGCATCAGAGTCCTCATAAGGAGGGAGAGAATAACCCTGATCTGAAGAGGAATCAGAGGAAATAGAAACCTGGTCAGAGGAATCATAATCAGTGTCTTGCCAAGGCCTTTTTTCAGGAGGGGGATGGGATCCCCTGATCAAAGTCAGTCTTCGGCCATTTTAAGCATATGTTTCTTTGGCACAGATGACTGTCCAGGAGAATGCGGTACTTGTTTCCTTGTCTTTACTGGTGTCTTTGTCTGTACCTTAGCTGTTGCAGAGGACTTAATAGTAAGCTGTGAAGGTCTGAAATCACCCTCAGAAGCCGATGCCTGCTCAGTGGCTCCGGACCCATCTGAGGGAATAGTTTCCATAGGCCCAATACCTTGAGTATCCAGAGGCCTAGTTGTCTCCAAGTGGGAGTCGGATACGGCCTGTGGCTCTGAGGCAGCGGGTGTCAGGGGCTGCGAAAGCGCCTCACTGAGAACCGGCGACTGGCCTAGAAGATGCTTCGTCGTTGGTTTTGGACCTCGGACGCCTGTCCTTTTCCTTGTCTTTGCGGTTTTATGAATTCCGGTCGGTTGTTTCAACGGCATTATATAGTTAAACCTTCGGCCAAAGTAACGCAAGGCAAAATCAAACAGACTTTTAATAGTGCGTTTGTTGAATCTAGCACAAAACCGACAACTAGTAACGTCGTGGTCAGGGCCTAGGCAAGGAATACAGTAAGAGTGAAAGTCCTTAGGAGGTATTTGCTTCCCACAAGAAATACAATTGTTAACTTTTACTAACATCGGTATGGAGCAAGAAAGTTTCCCCAATGGGGTACTTAGCTTTATTGAAGACTTCGGTTCTGAAACTCTTTTTCAAAAATCTCAGGAGTCGGCCGACCGGCACTTGCGAACTGCTTTTGCTTCGGGCACCGCGCGGCAAGAAAGACTGAAGAAAATGGCGTTGGTTACATCTTTTATACCCCTGGAGCACTGACGTCAGGGAAGAGGCGACATCAACTGACGCCGGACCAAGATTTTGGAACTTGGGCCGACTGCGGGTAGCCTGGCAGCAGGATAACCCAAGTATAATGACTGCAACAGTGAAACACGATGAACATCCCCTGATCAAAGTAATTAGGTCTTCGGCCATTTTAAGCATCTGTTTTTTAGGCATGGAGGCCTGACCAGGAGAATGTTGTACATGTTTCTTTGTCTTTAGAGGTGCTTTAGTCTTTGCCTTTGAAGCTGAAGTTGTTTTCACATATAACTGTGTAGGCCTGAAAACACCCTCAGAAGCCGATGCCTGCTCAGCAGCTCCAGACCCATCTGAGGGAATAGTTTCCGAGTGTCCAATACCTTGAGTTTCCAGCGGCCTAGCTGGCTCCACGTGGGAGTCGGAAGTGGCCTGTGGCTCTGAGGTAGTGGGCGTCAGGGGCTGCGAAAGCTCCTCACTGAGAACCAGTGAAAGGCCTAGCGGAAGCCTCGTCGGTTATGGACCTCGGATGCCTGTCCTTTTCTTTTTCTTTGCGTTTTTTATAAACTCCGGTAGTCGGCTGTTCCGACGGCATTATATAATTAAATCTTCTGCCAAAGTAATGAAATGCAAAATCGTACAGACTCTTAATAGTGCGTTGGTTACACCTAGCACAAAACCGACAATTAGCAATGTCGTGGTCAGGGCCTAGGCAAGGAATACAGTAAGAATGAAAATCCTTATGAGGTATTTGCTTCCCACAAGAAATACAATTATTAACTTTTTCTGACATTGGTCTGGAGCAAGAAAACAGTTTCCCCAATGGGGTACTTAGCTTTAATGAACTTCGGATCTGAAATTCGAACTTGAAAATCTCAGGAGTCGGCCGACCGGCACTTGCGAACTGATTTTGCTTCAGGCACCACGCGGCAAGAAAGACTGAAAAAAAATGGCATCGGCTGCATCTTTTATACCCCTGGCGCAATGACGTCAGGGAGGAGGCGACAGCAACTGACCCAGGACCAAGACTTTGGAATTCAGGCCGACTGCGGGTAGCCTGCCAGCAGGATAACCCAACTGTAATGACTGCAACAGTGAAACACGATGAACATCATCTGTATTCATGGCCTTGGACAACGCAGCTTTAACTTGTGATGCAGTAATGTTGGGTGCCTGGCATTCCTCCAGTATTGTGATTGGTTCCTTAGGGGGGAGAGAGGGGTAAAGTTGGCAATATCTGATGGCTCAGTATAGGAGGTACCATTGTGCAGTAACTCAGGGCAAACCTGGGTACTGCCATGGAGATTCTTGATAGAACTGTAGAAGGCTTTGTGGTTATATTAGTGTCTGCAGAAATTCTGCCTTCATAGCTAACTTTGGAGGTTTTGATTAGGAATCTCAAACTTTGTTGAGGTTAATAAGGGAGTTTTTCCCGTCTTGGGACTTCACCTTTTTCTGCAACAGTTTCTGCCTTCCATTGTAGAGTCTTATTAATGGCAGGTAACACCAGATTGGCTTTTTTTTTTTTTTTTTGGAGGCGAGTGTCTTGGTTCTGTTGCATATGACTAGTTCCATGCATTTATGTACGTGTTCGTACAGTGCATTGGTGTATGATCTGGCAGTCATGCATCTATTTTCCATTGACATGGGTGCCGTGAAGTTAGCCACATCTGTTTTTAGAGGAGCCAAAAGTCAGCTTTGGAGAAGTTTTCATGGTGGTTACCTTTGCACGTGTGTGTGTGTGAGAGAGAGTTGTGTGGATTTCCATGGTGATTAGTTTGTGGTCGGATCTAACCAGGGACACTGTTGAGGACCCAGCGGTCATTGGTAGTGGTGGCTCATTTGCTTGCGTGGAAGGGAAGTTCTCCTCCTAGGGGAAGAAGCAGGTGGGCAGAGGGAAGGGGTGGAGGTGAAAAGTCATTGTGAGCTCTTACCATAAGGGGGTGGCTTTGCACTCCCTGGGACTGTTGTCTGGGGGGCCTGCTTCCCCGGGGTCTGGGCTGACCTGGGGGGGCAGGAAAGTACCAGTGCTCACAGAGGCAATGCCCACTTAAAAAAAGGGGTAGCCTGGCTTCCCCAGATAAGCATTATAAGGTCTTCCGCCATTTTAACCATTTGAGACTGAGGGAAGGAGGCAGGGGCCTGAGCTTGGGTCGTCGTTTGTTTGGGTGTGGTTCATACCCTGGGCCTTAGAAACTCGGTAGTTTTTGAAAGAATTGTAGACACGAAAAGTAGTTGGTTTGTGTCAAGTATAGGTAGTACAAAGTACTTCCTCGGAAGCCGGTGCCTGCTCAGCGGCTCCGCACCCATCCAAGGTAAAGACATCCACAGGATCCTTAGTCGCAGAAAAGTCTTGCGGCATACCAGACTTCGAAAGGATCTTGGTAGCTGCATGTGAATCCACAGAAGCGGGCATCAGGGGCTGCGAAAGCACCTCACTGAGGACTGGAGAACTGACTATTAGCTTAACGGAAGCGTCATCGGCAGTTTAGGACCTGTGCTGTCTGTCTTTATCCTTTCGTTTTTTCAGATCATCAGTTGTTGGAAGGCTTAATGAAGCCATATCGGAAGTCGAGGACAGAGTGAAAATATCTAGCTACAGTAAGGTAAGAGTCAGACGTATAGTTCTGGCATTGAACAAAGCACAAGAGCGATAGCGGGGGACGCCATGGTCTGGGACTAAACAAGTGACTCAGTAGGAATGAAAGTTTTGGTGTGATATTTGCTTTCCACAGGCGAGACAATTAACTTTTTCTGATATCGGTTAGAGCAAGAAAAAAGGATCCCCAAAAGGGCACTTAGCTTTAGAAGACTTCAAACTTCAATTTGGTAACGGAAAACTCTGGTAGCAGCCGACCGGCACTCGTGCAAACTGCTTTTGCTCCTCAGCAAGGAAGACTGATGTAATGGCGTCAGCTTCCTGTTTTTATGCCACGGACGACCTGACGTCAGTCCTTGAGCGACAGCAACAGATGCAGAAATACTAAGCCTCTGGTATTCTTGCTGACTGAGGGCTACCCTGGCAGAGATAACCCAAATGTGATGACTGGAACAGTGAAACACGAAGTGGTCCAATGTTTGGTTCTCTGCTGTCCCTGGGATAGGGGCCTGGGTGGTCTGTCCCTGCGGGGCTTACCTTGCCCCCTGTCTGCTAGGTGCAGGAAAGGATCAGTGCTTAGAGGGAAAATTCCTGCTGAACCTAGGAGGATGAACCTGAAAGAAATCTTTTACTGTTTGCATCGATTTTGCTTTGTCTTCCATCTATTTAAGCACCTCTTCTGTTTTTACTCCAAACAAGCAGTCATTATCCAAGGGTGCATCGATTAATTTAGACTTGACATGATCAGGGAGAGGTTGTTCCTTCAATCATGCAGGTCTCCTAATGACAGATCCTGACACTGCTGCCCTGCTTGAGGCTTCTAGGGCATCATATCCACAGTGTAATGAGTGTTTGGCCACTTGACAAGTAGAGTGCAATAAATCTGCTAACTCTTTTGAACTGGCAGTCAGGAAAGGTAGAAATATTTTGCTTTAATAGCACCAAAGTGTGTTGTTGATATTTTAACATATGGAACTGACAGCTGAATGCTCTGATAGCTAAGGTTGCAGTGGTGTATATTTTTTTATCCCATCTGTCCAGAGCTTTGGAATCCTTGTCAGAAGGAATAGGATTCTTTGCAGAACTAGCCTTAGCTCCTTTAGGTCCCTGTGTAATGACCTCCGGGTCTGCAGCAGGATTTCTGTACAGTTATCTGAGAGAATCTGATACTCTAATACTGGTCAGGGTTACTGGGAGGGCATCAGGGGCTAAGCTGGATTTGTGGAAATCATCCACCTCTTCTAAGATAGGGGGATGGCCAGGGGTCTGTGCTGGAGCAGGTTTAGAAACTTTTAGTCTTTTCTTAGACTGAGGGAAGTCCCGAGATTCCCAGTGAAAATGTTCCCTGGGAGTGTGAAGGGTTTTCCCAAAGGAAAGTCTTCTGGTGGGGAGTCAGAAGGAATGGATTCCTCTGCATCTGAATCCTCATAAGCAGTCAGGTCGTTGTTCCTCTTCCAAATCTGAATAATCAGATTCCTCAGAATCCTGCTCTATCATTAGTTCAGGAGAAAGGTGTCTTTTCCTTTTAGTAGTTGTGGCATGACTACCCCTGATAAGGGAGATAAGATCCCCAACCATCTTAAGCATTTGGGCTTGGGGTGGTAGAGCAGGAGTAAGATGGTGGCTAGAGGTAGATTTTCTAGGAGTGGCCTGGCTTCTAGGCCTAAGAGTATACATCGGTCTGAGAAAAACAGTAGTCGGATGACAAGACTATTTTTTTTGTCTAGAATCGGTAGTGCGAGAAACCTCCTCGAAAGCTGGTGCCTGCATCACGGCTCTGGACCCAACCCACACAGAGACAACCAAAGGCTCGGAAGACAAAGAAGATTTCTGTGGCATACCGGACTATGAAAGGGTCTCGGTAGAGGCCTGCATAGATGATATATTGGGCATCAGGGGTTGCGAAAGTGCCTCACTAAATTCCAGAGAACTGACAACCTGCTTAGCGGTAGTGTCATCAGAAGGCTTAGCCTTCTGTGGTCTGGCTCTATCTCTACGTTTTTTTCGGAAAGTCTATGGATTGTTGGCTGACAGACGCCATTTTGGAATGCAAAGACGGAATATGAAAATACCAGTCCACAATAAGAGCTCTACAATGAATGGTTCTAGCGTTAAAGAGGGCACAAAACCGGCAATGGGGGAGACGTCGTGGTCTGGGCCTAAACAAATGAAGCAGTATGAATGGAAGTCTCGGTGTGGGATCTGCTTTCCACAGGTGAGACAATTGTTAACTTTTTTGGACATCGATTAGTGCAAGAAAAAAGGATCCCCAACAGGGTACTCAGCTTTAGACGTTTTCAGCTGTAATTTGAGCTCTGGTAGTGCTCGACCGGCACACTTGCGAACTGCTTCTGCTACAGGCTCTACAGCAAGAAAGACTAACAATGATGTCGGCTGCCTTGCTTTATACCACTGATGACGTGACAGCAGTCAACAAGCGACAGCACCCGATGCAGAAAAACACCGACTCTGGTATTCGGGCCGGCCGAGGGCTACCACAGCAGGGATAACACACAGGTGATGACTGTAACAGTGAAACATGAAGATCATCATCAGATTTACCATTTACATATTAAAATGTTAAATATATTAAATTTCTATGTAAAATTTCTAATTAAAATATTTAGTAGTAAAATGCTTTTATTAAATTTAGTTGCGGTCAAACAGCCCGGGTTCAAAACAGCTCGGGTCAAACTGTCCAAAAAATAATCTCAAAGCAAATAAATGTGAAGTTTAATATGAAAGTGTATCCAACTGCATTGGAGACAAACTGTCCTGCTTCTGATCTAGCATTATGGTAATGACATAACTCCCGAGAGTCCCCAGCTACCATAAACTTTTGGAGGACTTCTGGAAGGATGTTTCAGAGGATGGTACAGTCAAAGCCTTAGACTGCAGGTCCAAGTTGCAATGACAGACAAATGTTTGCACTGTAGTACCGAGTAACTGCAGCACAATGGAAACTCAGAAGAAGAAGGAAGCTGTAGAGGCTTCTACCACTAGATGAATGTGCTTTTAGGATCGCTAGGTAGTGACAAGTCCCTTGGCTCTACAGACAAACATGATGCAATCAGACAATCGACTGGAAAATTTGACCTTGGAGGCATTCATCAGCCCACATTTTCTCCTTTATTTTCTTCAGTGGGGTCAGGCTATCATGACAGCTCTCTCAATTCAATGCCACTCTCTTACCTATTTTGACAGTCACACCTGACTGATGCATGCCTTCTCACACAATCCATCCATCCCTTTGCTAGATGCCCACGCTTCCTCTTGTCTTCTTTGTCCCAACATTCTCTACAAGTGGAGCTACTAGAACTTCTGCTCACAATGTCAATTTCTCTTTTGCCCACAGTATGCATCCTATCACATGGATAATCTCCACCACCACTAGATTCCTCAACTGTACTGCCTTGACTGCTTAGGTTTCTGTATCATACTGCAATACTAATTGCAAAACCGATTGTACACCTTTCTTCTCAGCTTCTTAAGAGGTCTTCTGTCATACACTGCCCCTGACACACTGTGCCAATTAGCTGCAGGCCCTCTGATTTGAGCTTTGACCTAGTCATTCGGACTTCCCTTCTCCTCAACCAACCATCCCAGGTACTTGAAGCTGTTACTTTATTTCACTACTTTCCCTTCTATCACAGTTTTCAGCTTCTTCACATTTCCCCATTTCCTGCCATTACATCTGTCTTATTTGTACTTAGTTTCATTCCATGTGCTTTAGTTTTGCATTTTATTCCATCCTTTGCTAAAATTACTTTTCAGAGTCAGCCAGCAATGCTACATCATCTGCATAAACCAGCTTTGATGATCTGTTCCCTCTGACTTGTTTGCTAATATAGCCCATCACAACTGTAAATTATCATTGGGACCTCCTCTGAGCATCTGAACATTATTCAAACTTGTGCCATTAGGACATTGTCCAAAGCCCTAAGTCTACCAATGTTTCTGGAACTCTGAAATATCACAGGACTGCCCAAATCAACTTTCTTAGAGACACTGTTTTTAGTTTATTTTAAGAAAATGACACAAAAATCTTATCAGATTTCCTGAAGACCTTGGTACGATGTAAAGAGAAATGCAAGTGATAATTCAAAATGTAGAAGGCATATACCTTTGTTTGACAAGTTGAGAAAGAACACAGCTAGATGAAAAGCCTGAATCAAGAAAGACTCAGAAGCAACCTTGGGGAAGGAAAATCAGGATTTGTTCAGCGGGACACCTTATCTTTATGAAAGGCCAAATATGGTGGATTACAAGATGAAGCTTGCAGTTCTGAAATCCTCCTTGCAAAGATAACTGCCACAAAGAAAACAGAGTTTTCTAAGACCAGAATTTCAAGTCCATCAAATGTTCAACATGGGTTTTTGTTAGGGCTTGTAATAATATAGTAATAACCCAAGGTGGAAAGTACAGTTGTGTACACTTACCATAAAAGTAGATGTTAGGAGTGTATTCACTGTTGCAGTCATCACATTTGGGTTATCTGCTTGTAGTGGCCCTCAGTCGGCCTGAATATCAAAGTCTTGGGTCCTGTGTCAGATGCTGTCTCATCTTCCATGACATTAGGTGGACAGGGGTATAAAGCATGCAGCTGATGCCATTACATCAGTTTTTCTTGCCCCATATGTTAGGTGCCCCAATAATGGGAAGCAATTATATACAAGGTTACACCTCCAACAAAAAAACAAATACACCAAAAAGCTTTAAGCATAGCAAACAAGAATAGAGGTATAGTCAATAGAAGTTAGGGGGGGCTGGAGGGAGGGTAACCAGGACTGCAACAGTGAATACACTCAAACATCGACATTTATAGTAAGTGTACACAACTGTACTATGTTCTTTGTGTTTCACTGTTGTAGTCATCACATTTGGGTAGATTCCCAAAGCTAAGGATGGGAGGAGGTAATTAGATCGCATTAGGACCAGCTGTAAGGCCCCGTAAGAGTCCAGTGACAAAGCCAGCTCTGGATTTAGAAATAATTGGCAAGTGGTAATGCTTGGTGAAGGTATGTACAGAACTCCAGGTAGCAGCTTCTAGGATGTCCCTGGTAGGGACACCTCTGAGAAAGGCTGTAGAGGTAGATGCACCCTGGTTGAATGTGGTCTTATCCCCTGTGGGGTAGGTTTTCCATGGTGCTTATAGCAGAAATGAATGCAGTGGCCTATTCACTTAGAAATGGTTTGCTTTGAAATGGCCTTCCTCTCTGCCCCTGCAGCAAATGCAACCAGAAGCTGTTCAGATTTCCTGAGAGGTTTAGTCCTGTCCAAGTAAAATCTAAGTTGTCTGTGCACGTCCAAGGAGTGCAGTATTCATTCCCCTTTGTTCTGTGGATTAGAAAAGAAGGGTGGCAAATGAATGGACTGATTAAGGGTCACACTGGATACCACCTTGGGCATGAAGGAGGGATTGGTCCCGAGGGACATCCTGTCTGCATGAAAGATGATGAAAGGCTTCACTGCCATGAGAG
This sequence comes from Protopterus annectens, assembly GCF_019279795.1. NCBI lineage: Eukaryota > Metazoa > Chordata > Ceratodontiformes > Protopteridae > Protopterus > Protopterus annectens. The sequence goes on along the minus strand of NC_056747.1, from coordinate 441,587,186 downwards.
CCTGTAATTCAGACACCCTTCTTGCTGAAGAGATGGCTAGAAGGAAGGCTGTTTTCCAAGAAAGGAATTTCAACTCTGCATTTGCAGCTGGCTCAAAGGGAGGTAAAGTGAGCTCTTCCAGTACAAAGTTAAGGTCCCAGGTTGGAGTACGGGCTCTCCTGGGTGGCCTTAAGTTTTTGGCCCCTCTGTGGAACTGCTTCAGCAGTGGATGAGAGAAGAGGGGTGGTTCTGTATTGTAATGAGCTGAAATGGCTGAGGCATGAATTTTGATGGAGGAAAAGGAAAGGAGCTTGTGAAACATCTCAGTTATGTATTGAAGAATCTGAGGTAAATTGGCCGCTGCTGTGCCCATCTACAGGTGGCTCCAGGAACAGAATCTTTTCCAGTTTTCAGCACAGGATTTTCTAGTACTAGGCCTCCTTGCCTCCAAAATGACATCCATCACTTGCTTACTGAGGGATGGTTATGGGGAGATCAGTTAATTAGACATGTTGTCAGGTTCAGGATTTGAAGTTGTGGGTGCTGAATCTGGCCCTCCTGCTGAGACAGGTGCCATGGTGCCAGCAGTGACAATGCGCAAGAGGGGGTATCAGTGTTGGCTTGGCCAGTCTGCTGCAATCAGTATTGTCCTTGGTTTGTCCTGTTTGATCTTTAGTAGTACCTTGGAGAGGAGAGGCAGAGGGGGAAAGGCATAAATAGATACAGGGCATCCACTTTCCAAGCTTGTTTGTGTGGAGTCCTTGTGCAGAATTTGTCCAATTGGTAGTTCTGGGGGAAGGCAAAAGTACAGTTTTGTACCTACCATAAATGTAGATGTCCGATAGGAATGCATCTGCAGTCCTTACAAATGGGTTGTCCTGTCGTTAGGCAGCCCTTCGGTCGGCCGGATTCCAAAGTCTGGGTCTGGCCTCGGCTGGTGTCGCACTTCACCCGTCACAGCTGCAGTTATTCGGGTATAAAGGCATCAGCCGACGCCATTTTCCTCAGTGTTTCTTGCCCCAGATGCCAGGTGCCCTCCATGAAGGCTAAATTTGGATAAATGTAAATGATTCCAAATAGTAGAAAGCAAACAAAAAATAGGCATGTATGTACATATATACAAACAAATACACCATAATAGATTCCCCCAGCTAGCTACAAGATGGGCAAATACCCTAGGAGTACCACAGAGGGGAAGGAGGGTGGGTAATACTGACTGCAGATGCATTCCTATCGGACATCTACATTTATGGTAGGTACAAAACTGTACTATGTCCTTCAAGGATGCATCTGCAGTCCTTACAAATGGATAGAATACCATAGCAAAACTGGGGGCGGAGGAGAAATAAAATTATGGTGTAGTTAAGATCCCTTGCAAAACGGCAGTGGCAAAACCTGCTCGGGATCTGGAGTATAAAGGTAAATTATAATGCTTGGCAAATGTATGCACGGAGCTCCAAGTAGCAGCCTCTAAAATGTCTTTGGTAGCCACTCCTCGTAGAAAAGCTGTGGTAGTGGCTGTAGCCCTTGTAGAGTGAGGCCTGATGTTTTCTGGAGTTTTCTTTCCATGGTAGGAGTAACAAAATCTAATGCAATTTCCTATCCACTTAGAGATTGTCTGTTTTGAAATTGCTTTTCCTTCCATTCCTGTTGCATATGCTACCAGTAGCTGATCAGTTTTCCTATTGCCCTTGGTCCTGTCCAGGTAGTAGCGTAATTGTCTATGCACACCCAAGGTATGTAACAGCCTTTCTCCCCTGTTCTGAGGGTTGTGGAAGAATGTAGGCAGGTGGATAGCCTGATTCAAAGATACTCTGGAGACCACCTTAAGCATAAAAGTAGGATTAGTTCTCATGGATACTCTATCTTGGTGGAAGATCAGGAAGGGCTGTACTGCCATTAGTGCCTGTAGCTCAGATACCCTTCTTGCTGAAGTGATTGCCAACAGGAAAGCAGTTTTCCATGATAAGTATTGTAATTCTGCTGTTGCTGCTGGTTCGAAAGGAGGAAGTGTCAATTTTTCTAGCACAAAGTTCAAGTCCCATGCTGGCAATGGTGGCTTCCTAGGCGGTTTTACATTTTTAATTCCTCTTAGAAACTGCCTGAGCAGTGGATGTGAGAAGACTGGAGGATCCAAGTCGTTTTCTGCTGAAAGAGCTGATGCATGAATCTTGATGGAAGAATAGGACAGGCCTTTGTGGAAGAGCTCTGCCAAGTATTCCAGGATGTTGGCTATGTTTACCAGTGACACATTTTCTCCTTTTGCAGTACTCCAAATGAAATATCTTTTCCATTTTGCTGAATAATTCTTTCTTGTTGAGGGTCTGCGAGCCTCCAAGATAATGTCTTTCACCCTTTGGGATAAATTTGGGTTATTTGTTCTTATGCAATGTTCCAGGCAGTTAGCTGCAGTGTTTTCAGGTTTGGATGCAGGGTGTTGTAGTTGTTCTGTGTTAACAGCAAGGGAACAAGGGGTAGGTGCCATATTTGTTCCCGAGACATGCTCCTCAGTAATGGGTACCAATGTTGTCTTGGCCAGTCTGGAGCTATCAGGATGATCCTTGGACGGTCCTCCTTGATCTTCAATAGCACCTTGTGCATCAAAGGAAGTGGTGGGAATGCATATGCTGTCAGGTTTTTCCAACTGAAAGATAGGGAGTCCAACTTCCAACAAGTGGGTGGTACGTCCTTGTGCAGAATTTCTTTAGTTGGTGATTGCGTGGGGATGCAAATAAGTCTGTTTGAGGGAGTCCCCATTTTCTTGTAATGGCTTTGAAGATGTCCGGATGTAGCATCCATTCGTGGGCATCCGTGGTAGTCCTGCTTAGTATGTCTGCTAGAATGTTTTCTTTTCCTGGTACAAAAATTGCTTGTAACTGAACGTTGTAACTCAGGGCCACATTCCAGAGATCCATTGCCATCCGGCATAGAGGGTACGAATGTGTGCCTCCCTGTTTGTTGATGTACCACATAACTGTGGTGTTGTCTGTCCTTAACAGTTGACCTGGTCGAAGAAATGGTCTGAATGTCTGGATTGCCAGTTTTACTGCCAGCATTTCCTTTTGATTTATGTGTAGGTGCAGCTGGTCTTGAGTCCATAAGCCTTGTATGCACTTGTCTAGCATGTGGGCCCCCCAACCGAGGTCTGAGGCATCTGTGGTAATGGCTTGGCTTGGTTGAGTGTTGTGGAAGGGCAATCCTTTGTTTGATTGACAGGCCTGAGCCCACCATTGGAATTCTTGCTTCAGGCATGGAATTATTGGAATTTGGGTTTCTAGGCTGTGCTTATGCTGAGACCATAAATTCCTTAGGTACCACTGTAACTTTCTCATATGCAGTCTGGCATGTGGAACCAATATTATGCAGGATGCCATGAAACCCAAGGCTTGCAGGACTTTTCTTGCTGTTAGATGGTTATGCTTTGTTAATGCCAAGAAGTATAGAGGGAGTTGCTCCTGTTTTTCTACTGTTAGGAATGCCATTTGCTTCGATGTGTCCAGCTCTGCACCCAAGAAGGTTATCCTTTGGGATGGTATCAGCCTTGACTTGTTTATATTGACTGTGTATCCCAGGGCTTGTAGTAGGTAAATGACCCTTTTCAAGTCTTCTGCTAACTTGATTTTGTTGTCCGCTTGTATCAGGCAGTCGTCCAGGTAAGGGTAGATTTGGATTCCCTGGAGCCTGCAATGAGCAATTACTGATGCCAGGCATTTCGTGAACACTCTGGGTGCAGTAGATAAGCCAAAGGGCAATGCTGAGAATTGATAATGCTCTGATCCTGCAAGAAATCTGAGGTATCTTCTGCAATTTGGTCTTATGGGGACGTGCAGGTATGCCTCCTTGAGATCTAGAGTTACCAGCCAAGACTCCTTGCCCAGCATGGGAAGAAGCTGCTGTAGGGTCAGCATTTTGAATTTTGGAACAATGAGGAATGTGTTTAAAGCGGACAGGTCGAGAATAGGTCTCCATTTGCTTTCTTTACTTGGTACCAGGAAGAGTCTTGAGTAAAATCCCTGTCCTTGCTTCATAGATGGTACCTTTTCCACAGCTCTCATTTTTAATAATTGAGATATTTGTTTTAGAACTTCTGCCTTTTGATTTGGAGGTAGGTTTGGCATTCCTCTCTTCCCTGGTAGAGTATGGAAGTGAAACCTGTAACCTTGGTCTATTGTCTGCAAAATCCACTTGTCTCTTGTGATGTAATGCCAGTTTACTGAAAATAAAGCTAGCTTCCCGCCCAAGGGTGCTTTTAGTTGTTCCCTGGTAGGCGGTGCTAGAACCAAGTCACTGTGATTGTCCTGTAGTAGTGGTGGTGGCTGTGTCCGTGGCTGCACCTCGCTGGTTGTTACCCTGCCACTGGCGTCCCCTGTAGGCACCTCTGGATTGACCTCGGCCTCTTGAACGCCTATTCCTGCTTCTCTGGGCTCTGGAGGAGTCGGGAAAGGACCAATTCTTGGAGGGCCAATTCCTGCTAAACCTTGGAGGTTGGACCTGTAAGAAATCTTTCACTGTTTGGACCGATTTTGCCTTCTCTTCCATCTTCTTGAGCACCTGTTGTGCAGGAGAGCCAAACAAATTGATTTTATCCATGGGAGCATGTAGTAATTTGGATTTCACATGGTCTGGTAAGGCCTGCTCTTTTAACCATGCATGCCTTCTGATAACTGTGCCAGTCATGGCTGATCTGAAGGAGGCTTCCAGTGCATCATAGCCGCATTTTAAGGAATGGTTACTGACCTGCTGAATGTTGTGTACCATTTCCTGAACAGATTTTTTGTCTAATGGTTCATCTGAGGACAACTTTTTGGTTAACTGGTCTAGCATAAATTCTTGATACTGGATCATGTGGAATTGACAGTTCAATGCTCTAGCTGAAAGAGTTGCAGAAGTGTAAACTTTTTTACCCCATCTCTCTAAGGACCTGGATTCCCTTTCAGAGGGGAGGGGGTTTTTGGCAGAGGTAGCTGCTACAGCCTTAGGACCCTGGGAGATAGTCCCGGGATCTGCAAAAGGAGCTTTATACAAATGATGATGAGTATCCGGAACCCTGTAGTACCTATCGGGTTTAGCAGGGGCCGGTGGAAGTGAATCAGGAGCAGTACAAGCATCATTAAATGCATCATCTACAACAGAGAGAACTGGAGGAATGGCTAAAGGCCTATGTTGTGGTAAATGCAGAAAGGTTCTAAGCCTCTTTCTAGAGTCTGAGAAATCCTGGCCCTGCCACTGAAATTGTTCCCTCATAGCATGCACGGTTTCCCCAAAGGAAAATTCCTCAGGCGGAGAGGCAGAAGGAATGGAGTCTTCAGCATCAGAGTCTTCATAAGGGGAGAAAGAAGCCTCTGGAGCAGTGCTTCCCAACCTGTGTGCCGCGGCACACAACTGTGCCGTCGCTACGGTAGTAGTGTGCCGTGGCAAAAAGTCACAAATATGTAAAATTATAATGGCGTTGCATTAATATTAATTATAAGTTAAAATAGTATAACCTCATATTCCTATAATGAAATAAAACATAAAATGATGCGGAAATACCATTATTTTCTAAACAAAAAGATCTCACATCAGGGCCGTGCCTGACAAGTGTTCATTGCGTGTTCAATACGCAGGCGGCCGCGATTTAGGGGCGGCCAAATCGTGAAGCAAGTTGTTTAAACTGGACAAAAAATACTAGCCGTTTGTTTACATTAAGTTGTGAAGTAAAAACAGTTCCCCGGAAATAAGCATAAAATACCTATACTAAATATTTCTATTTTCTATTTTGCAAGATTGCATAAAAGACGATTTATTTATTGCTTTGAATAGGGGACCAGTACAAAATATACAATCTATACATCCAATTAATGAATTGGGAAAATCATTTTCATCAACTTATTTCTATAGGAACATGCCTTATGGCTTATGGTGAAAAATTTAATCGTGAGTAGTTAAACAATTCTTCAAAAACGGATTCCATATTTTGCTTCTGTTGTAAATTATTTGGCAAACATGAAATAAAATAAGTGAATGAAGGCCTCAAAGATTGGCAGCACACATCTGATAATTATCTCGTCATGAAAAAAACATCGCTGCATATCGGAAATTGCACCAATTGGAAAAATTTGGAATTAAATTTAAAAAATGAAGCTACAATTGATAAAAATTTGCAAAGGTATAATGACGCAGAGAAAACTTTTTCAAATGTGGATTTTTTTAGTAATGTGTCAGCAATATACAATTACTTTTCCGCATCACCTTTTGATGACAAATATTGAAAAAACATGTGAAATCGATAACATTAAAACAAGTTAGCGAAGCACGGTCGGAATCAAGGATTAAAGCGATTAGACAACTGCGTTATGAATTAGGTAAAATCTATGACAACCTCATTGAACTATTGGAAGAATGTTCAACACCAGTAACTTGACATGAAGCTAAATGTTTGGCAATGAAAATTTAATTTTATAAATTTATTTGTTCAACGATAATATTGTACGAAATCTTAGAAAAAATATATATTATTCGTAAAATGATACAGGCAGTTTCTTGGAATATTACTTCATGTGCTGAATCAATTAATAATATTTTGAAATTTTTCCTAAGTATTAGAAATGATGAAAATTTCGAAAGGTATTTGAAAATTGCTGATGAATTATGTGAATCACTTGAAATCCAACAGGAATTTCCTTTTTAAAATTAACCTACGTCGACGCCATCAACGAAAACAAATTGACTATGAAGGAGATGAGAATATTCAGTTAACAGCAAAAGAAAATTTCAAAATTAATATTTTCTATGTAATATTGGATACAGCCATTTCATCTGTTACTACCCGATTTGAAACATTATCAAATTTCGAACAGTGTTTCGGATATTTACATAAATTTGTTGAAATGGGAGAGGACGAGTTAAAAGGAAGTTGCTTCGATTTCCAAAATAAATTCAAAGATGGTGAATCGTGTGATATCAACGGAGCAGAATTATATGAAGAATTGATTTCTTTGAAAATAATTATAAAAGATTGGAAGCACCCCGAAGAACTTATACAGTATTTGTACAAACATAATTTGCATAATTCTTTCCCAAATGTAGCCACAAGTAATTGATTATTCTTCAAAAATATATCGTAGAATTAATTTTTGATTTTAATATTGTAATAAGTAGTATATGAACAAAATAAGAGCTACGAAGTCTAAAAATGTTTAGTTTGGCGGTGGCTTATATATTACAACGTCCGTCGGATGGCGGTGTTCCAGACTGCTCACTCGTAGTTCTTCGCCTTAAGTTACACATTGGTTACGACGGCATCTGGCGGCATAAGTTGCCTCTTCACAGCTCCTGTTACAAATATGCACAATATATATATATATATATATATATATATATAATACATATATTTATAATAATAAATATTAAAAATTAAAGTAGTTTTTGTAATGTTGTTCTAGGGGCGGCCAAACAGATTGACACGCAGGCGGCTATATACCCAGGCACGGCCCTGTCTCACATCATCAGTTCTGCTTGGCGATGGCGCTCCATAACAATTTCAATAGTTGGGCAGAACTACAATGATTCTTTCGCGGCTGCGACGCTTAAATGTTTACCTTCTGTGGCGTGAATCCCGCGTGATGTAACTTGATTTGTGGCTGTAGTCCGCATGTACCGCTAAAACGTGACTATATCGTTGTTAAGTATACTTTTTTACAGAATTTAACATTAATTTGATCGAATTGTATTTTTATTCTTTCAGATTTCTTTGTAACCATAAATGGCAAACGTCAACGAAAGCCGTAAAAGAAAAAGTACGGATGATAACAGTGAAATATGTATAGATGACGATACGCGTAACAGAGACATTGTTGGTAAAGGCAAAGTCATTCGACGCTACCAAGACAGTTACTTAACTTATGGATTTACATGTGTTGAGAAGCAAGGCATTCCACAACCGTTATGTGTAATATGCGGGGACATTCTTGCAAACGAAGCGATGGTACCAAGCAAGATGCAACGCCATCTACATACAAAGCACAAGACTTACACAGGTAAAAATGAGACATATTTTAAAAGTTTATTAGATGGGCAGCAGAAGCAAGCGCATTTGTTTACTAAGCATCTTACGGTTACAGACAAAGCGCAGCTAGCTAGCTTTCAAGTCAGAGTTAGTTGCCAAAAGAATGAAACCACACAACATTGTGGAGTCTTTGATTATGCCTGCATGCAGAGTTATGGTGAAAACAATGCTTGGAGAAGATGCAGAGAAAGTTATATGTAAAATGCCATCATCAAATAACACAGTTGCTAGGCGGATCGAAATGATGTCAGAGGATATCAGCAGCAGTGTGTGCAATTTGCTTCAGACTTGCAAACGATTTGCGCTACAGATTGATGAATCTACAGATGTAAGTGGAAAAGCTCAGTTAATGGCCTTAAGGTTTTCAAATGGAACAAAATGTTAGAGCAATTCCTATTTTGTAGAAAACTGATAGAAACAAAAGGAGAGGATATCTTCAAATGTGTGTCACAGTTCTTTGTCCAGAATGGTTTACTGTGGGAATGTGCGTGGCTGTGTGCACGGATGGAGCTCCATCGATGACAGGAAATCTGCATGGTTTTGCAAGTATGACAAAGCGAAAATCCTAACATTGTCACAACTCATTGCTTCATTCACAGGGAGGCACTTGTAAGTAAGACAATGGGTACCGATCTTCAGTCAGTCTTAGATGATGTGATTAAGATGGTAAACTTCATAAAAGTTCGACCAGTCAAGTGCAGAGTTTTCGAGATGTTATGCAAGGACATGGGGGCAGACCATTATACACTTTTGATGCACACAGATGTAAGATGGCTATCCAAAGGAAAAGTTCTGTCGAGGGTGTACGAGCTGAGAGATGAACTAAGCGTGTTCTTCCTAACTGAGCAAGTTAAACAGAACTTTGTTCAATTGTTGAGTGATTCCACCTGGTGCAGCAAATTAGCGTACCTAGTTGACATTTTTGAAGTGTTAAATGCACTGAATTTGAGTATGCAGGGCAACGAATCAAACATACTCTCTGTTACTGACAAACTATGCATTTCACAGAAACTTCAAATGTGGTCACATGAAATAGAAGCAACTAATTCAGTAGCTATGTTTCGTCGTGCTGTTGAAGTTGATCCTAGTGCAGTTGTGTTACATGACATAGTTATTGAACATTTATCACAGTTGCATGACAAGTTGCAACACTACTTTCCAAGTCTAACTCTTTTGGACAAAGATTGGATCAGAAACCCATTTCATATCCAAGTTGATATGTCTGGCTTACAATTACTGGAAAAGGAACAGCTTATTGACGTTGCAGCTGACAGTACACTGCGACTGAAGTTTCTGGAAAGTTTCTGGAAATGAATTTAGTAGAGTTCTGGATTATGGTTGAAAAAGAATACACATTGATAGGCAGTAAGGCAGTCGGAATACTGCTTCCCTTCAGCACTACTTACCTGTGTGAGAAGGCATTTTCAGCAATGACACTTATCAAAACAAAACACAGAGGGTGTTTACAAGCACTTGAAAACGACTTACGAGTGTGTCTGTCAACTGCCGTTAACGCTCAAATTGAAAAACTTTCACGGTCCTTGCAAAGCCAACCGTCACATTAACACACTATTGGTCACTCGACTAGTAAGTATTAACTAAATTAGTAAAATAAATCATTGCTTTCGTTCTTCTTTATTGACTGTTTAGTTTTTGTAATTTTAATCTCATTTAGAGGTGATTTATTCACTTTCTTTTAGTTACGGATTTACAATTTTACATGAACGACAGCCACTTCTTGCACATCAATAGTGGCATCAAAATACAGAATTTCTTTGTCATAAGATTCATTGCTACTGTAATCCTGTATACATGCAGTTAACTTGTATTGACAGAGAACGCTATATAGACAGGTGAATGAGTGGGTTTTTTATATTAATGTTACAGCCTGCCACGAAAACTTTTATTTTTGTAAGATTGTAATAGTGTAGTACTGTAGTTACTGTATAGTAACTATAGTTAGTACAGTACTAGTTGAGCATAATACGTCGTTTTAAAATGAAATGGGAGCATTTCAGTTCCGGTGTGCCGTTTACTGTTTGGTACCTGACTAATGTGCCATGGCCCGAAAAAGGTTGGGAAGCACTGCTCTGGAGGGTTAGTATTATCTGAATCATCAGAGGAATCATCTGTAGAAACTGGTTCAGGGGGCTCTGCTCTAGGCCTCTTCTCTGGAGGTGGGTGAGAGGCCCTGTCTGTGTGAGATTGGTATCCCCGGATTAAAGAAATGAGATCCTCTGCTAGACTAAGCATTTGTGAACTAGAGCTAGGCCTGTGAGAGGGGGTCTTAGCAGGCACAGATTTAGTAGTTTTAGCTGCTTTAGCCCTGGCAAAAGCCTTAATGGACATGGCTGCAGGTGGCCTAGCAGCTCCACGTGCAGGGGTAGAGATATCCAAGGGGATAGTGTCAGATAATTCCTGAGAAACTGCCTGAGCAGAAGGTAAATCAGAAGCCGATTCCACGAGGTTGGAAGAGGCCTCGATAGGAGGTAAGTTTTCGGCTGAAGGAAGAACCGCTTGCTCGGTTTCAGCCGAAACCGAGACACTCGCGGTTGGCCTAACCGCGGTTTCGGCCGAAACCGCAGACCGCGAGTGTCGGTCCTTTTCCTTGCTCTTTTTTGATATTTGCATAGTCGGAGGATCCGACGGCATAATGTAAGCAAAATCTGAGCAGAAAAACTCCTCAGCAAATTCCGACCGACGTCTAAGCGTCCGTCGGTTAAAAGAAGCACAGGCTAGACAAGCTGCTACGTCGTGGTCTGGGCCTAAACAAGGTAAGCAGTAAGAGAGGAAATCTTTATGAGGTATTTGTTTCCCACAAGTTAAACAGTTATTCACTTTTTCTGACATCGGCTGAGGCAAGAAAGAGCCCCCAACGGGGTACTTAGCTTTTTAGAAGTCTTTGGTAGTAGTAATCTCTGGTTCTGACCGACCAGCACTTGCGAACAGCTTTTGCTTCGGGTGCCACGTGGCAAGAAAGACTGAGGAAAATGGCGTCGGCTGATGCCTTTATACCCGAATAACTGCAGCTGTGACGTCGGGTGAAGTGCGACACCAGCCGAGGCCAGACCCAGACTTTGGAATCCGGCCGACCGAAGGGCTGCCTGACGACAGGACAACCCATTTGTAAGGACTGCAGATGCATCCTTGAAGGACATCGGGTCTATCTCTGGTCACCCCCCATTTGTTTCTCAACATGTTGAATATCTTTGGTTCCAGTTTCCACTCATGTGGGTCCATGAGATTTCTGCTTAGGTCATCTGCCAGTGTGTATTTAGCTTTCCTGGCAGGAACTGAGCCTGTAGGTGCACCTAGTAGCTCAAGGCTGTGTTCCACAGAGCCATGGCTAGTCTGCAGAGAGGATATGAGTGGGTCCCTCCCTGCTTGTTTATGTACCACATAACAGCGGTGTTCTCTCTCTACCAATAATTGTCCTGGAAGAATGTGGCCCTTGAAGGCTGTCAGAGCATTCTGTACATCTAACATTTCTTTTTGATTGATATGCAGGTGCATTTGATTTGGGTTCCATTTGCCCTGAATGCACTTCACTGTCAAGTGAGCCCCCCATACATAGTCTGATGCATCTGTTAGGGTTTGGGTGGCAGGGGGTAGAGTGAATGGCAGTCCCTTGTTTTGGTGGCAGGCCTCTGCCCACCAAAGGAACTATCTGCAGACAAGGTATGATAGGAATCATTGATTCTAGATCCTGAGAATGTTGACATCATAGGCTTTTAAATACCATTGTAGTTTCCTCATATGCAGTTTTGCATGTGGAATTATAATGCAGGAGGCCATGAACCACAGGACTTGCAGTATTTTCCTTGCAGATAGCTGGGTCTTTGTGGCCAGTAGTTTGAAGTAGGGTGTCAAATGAACTTGTTTCTCTGGCGTAATGTAGGCCATCTGGGAAGTTGTATTCAAGCTTGCTCCTAGGAATGCAATTTGTTGGCAGGGTACAAGATGTGATTTCTTTTCGTTTATGGTGTACCCCAGAGAAGTTAATTTCCTTACAAATGCCAGATGATTTAATAGTATGTCCTGGCTTTCTGCCTGAATTAGACAATCGTCTAGGTATGGGTATATTTGAATATTTCTTAGCCTGCAAAATGCAATAACTGGAGCTAGGCACTTTGTAAACACCCTGGGCGCAGTGGATAAGCCAAAGGGCAGTGCAGAGAACTGATGGTGCATGTAGCCTGCTTTGAAGCGTAGGTATCTTCTGCGATTCCTTTATTAGGATGTGCAGGTAGGCTTCCTTTAAATCCAGTGTTGTCAACCAGGCATCTTTGCCTAGCATAGGAAGCAGCTGATGAAGAGTTAGCATCTTGAATTTTCAGATCACCAAAAAAGTGTTTAGGATAGACAGGTCCAGGATAGGACGCCAGGAATTGTCTTTTCTGGGTACCAGAAAAAGTCTCGAGTAGAAACCTTGTCCCCAATTCTGCTTCTGTGACAGGTTGAATAGCCCTGATGCTTAAAAGAGAGAGAACTTGCTTTTGAGCCTCTGCCCACTGATTTGGGGCTAGATCTGGCCAACCGTTTTGGGTTGGTAAGGAGTGGAATTGGAATGTGTCCTTGGGAAATGAGAAGTTATGTACCTACTATAACGTTTCATGTTAGTTGTCTTCTCTCGCCTTATTTCTTGCTGGATGGGCTCAGAGCCGAACCTCGGCTCCGACTCGGCCACTTACTAAAGCTCGAGAGCTAATTTTACCGGCTCGAGGCAACCCTATATCCCATGATGCTAGGCGATAACTACCCAGATCTCGTTTGGTAGCTGAAACAACATTAGGCAATATAGTCCTCCAACTGGAGAGGAGGAGGAAAAAGGATAACCCTGAAAGGATCGCTATCTAAGCTGTAGTTACCCTAGGACAAGCTATTTGGCTGAAAGTGCAAGATCAGGACCCTTCAAAGAAGGGGAAATCTTCTCGGTCTGTCCAGGCTAGGGGGATGGTGGGCGGGATGCAAGAAAGAAGGCGAGAGAAGACAACTAACATGGAATGTTATGGTAGGTACATAACTTCTCCATGTTAAGTTGTCAATCTCGCCTTCATTCTTTGCTGGATGGGACCGCGTCCCTAGCACCTTCATCCTGGGTGGCTCATTGGAACAGACTCTTGAGAATGGTGGAACCAAAATTTGCCCTGTTTCTGGAGGCCATGTCCAATTTGTAATGCGAAACAAAGGTATGAGGAGAAGCCCATGTGGCTGCTGCACAAATAGTGTCTATTGGTAGTCTAGCTTGAAAGGCTGTTGATGTGGCTAGCGCCCTGGTTGAATGGGCTCTTGGCCTAGAAGGCAATTCTTTACCTCTGAGTTGGTAAATATACGTGATCAGAGAAGAGAGACACCTAGACAGGGTTACCTTGGATACTGGAAGGCCTTTCCTATTTTCTGCATAACATAAAAAGAGTTGATCAGATTTCCTGATTTGTTTAGTTCTGTCCAAATAATATCGGAGCTGACAATGAACGTCCAGACAATGCAGTTTTTGCTCCGCCCTGTTCGAATAATTAGGGAAGAAAACTGGGAGGTCAATTGATTGATTTAAATTTGTCTGCAAAGCCACCTTGGGTATGAAAGAGGGGTTCATTCTTAGAGAAACTCTGTCTTTCTGGAAGACTAAGTAAGGAGGACAAATGCAGAGGGCATAAAGTTCAGATACACTCCTAGCAGATGTAACAGCGACCAGGAAGAGTGTTTTCCAGGAAAGTAATTTCAATGAACAGGAAGCCGCAGGTTCAAAGGGAAGTAGAATCAAGGATGTTAAAACTAAGTTTATATCCCACTGTGGTGGAGGATCTTTGATCGGGGGTTTGAGTAAAAAGACACCTCTAAGGAATGCTTTGCAAAGCTTATGGGACATGATGCTGCAGTCCGAGAGGCCTATGTGAAAATTTGAAATGGCTGCCAACTGAACTTTTACTGTGGAGGATAAAGATCCTGAATGAAAAATTTCAGCTAGGAAATCCAAGACCGAGTGAATTGGAGCAGTGAACGGATCTATATTTCTAGCCTTTGCCCAGAAGGAAAAACGTTGCCATTTACTAGTGTAGATCCTTCAGGTGGAAGATTTAAGGGAAGCTACTATAATATCCCGGACAGGATTTGAAATCATAGGAAGCCTGGCTAGGGACGGAAGTGGAGCAACCAAGCAGTGAGGTTGAGAGAATGGAGGGATTGGTGCAGCTGCCCCGACTGATAGGCCAAAAGATCTGGCACTGGATCCAGATGCCAAGTCTGCTCCAAGAGATAACGATGCGGAACGGAAACCATATCTGTCGAGGCTAATAAGGGGCAATGAGAATCATCTTGGCTCTCAAGGCAGTTGCTTTCTGAATTACCTGTGATATTAACGGAAGGGGTGGAAAGGCATAAAGATGTCCCAGAGGCCAATCGTGGACTACAGCATCTCTGGGGGGATGGCTTGGAAGGGGGAAGAGGGTGAAGAAGTCGGGGCATTTGCTCTTTTGAGGTGTAGCAAAAAGATCGCAGCAAGGAAGGCCCCACTTCTGAAAAATCTCTTCTGTCACAGATTGTTTGAGAGACCACTCGTGTGGCATGAGAATAGCTCTGCTCAACCTGTCCGCTATGATGTCGGACTTCCCGGGGATATGTGTTGCTATCAGAAACTGCTGAGAAGAGATCGCCCATTGCCAAAGTCTGATTGCTTCTCGACACAGGGGATAGGACTTGGTTCCACCCTGCTTGTTGATATACCACACTACGGACATATTGTCCGTTCGGATTGCAATAGTCCCCAGGGGAAGATAGTCGTGGAGGGCTTGCAACGTCAAAAGCACTGCTCTCATCTCCAGGACATTTATGTGCATGTGGCATTCGAAAGGTTGCCATGTGCCATGGACTGTCCTGCCCTGAAAATGCCCCCCCCCCCCCGATCAGGGAGGCGTCCGATGTGACCGTGGCGACCGGGGAGGGAGGAATAAAGGGTCTGCCTTGATGGACTTGAAGGGACAACATCCACCAAGACAGATGATTTTTGCAAACTGGAGTTATCATGATCTTGTGGTGCATAGGGAGTTGCTGGAAAGACCATTGGGCGAAAAGCATCCACTGTAGAAGATGCATGTAAAAGCGGGCAAGAGAAAGAAGTGTGATGGCGGCCGCCATGAGCCCCAATACTTTCAGGACATACCTGGCCTGAATTCTGTCGCTCTGAAGCAGAACATGGACATGGTTTTGAATATCTAAAACCCTTTGATCTGTTAACTTTGCTGAGAGCTGCATGGTGTCCAAGTTGGCGCCTATAAAGGTAATAGATTGACAAGGCAGACTTTTCAAAATTTATAGATTCCTAGCCCTCTGCAAATGTGAATAGTGTAATCTCTGGCCTGAAGAAGTTGATGCCTGGTGGTGGTGGTGAGGAGCCAGTCATTTAGATATGGAAACACCTGGAATCCTTGACGCCTCAGGTGAGCCGTAACCGCTGCCATACATTTGGTGAACACTCTGGGGGCTGTAGTGAGACCAAAGAGCAAGGCTCTGAATTGGTAGTGACTGGCCCCCAGCCGAAAGCGGAGAAACCTTCTGGAGCGCCTGTGAATTTTGATGTGATAGTACGCGTCCTGAAGGTCCACGGAGCACATCCAATTGTCCTTGCCCAGAAAGGGTAGAATGGACTGTAGCATGACCATCCGGAATCTTGTCCTTTTTACAAACTTGTTTAGTTTGCAGAGATCTAATATTGGTCTCCAGTCTCCCGTTTTTTTGGTACCAAAAAGAACTTTGAGTAGACTCCGGATCCTAGTTGGTCTGCTGGGACTGGCTGGATGGCTCTTTTTGCCAGTAGTTTTGATATTTCTAGCACTGCTTGTTCCCTTAGACTGGGTGGAACGTCTGGAAGGGTTCCCTTTTGTTGAGTTGGGGTTTGGATAAAGGGAATTTTGTAACCCTCGGATATAACCGACTGTACCCATCAAGTGAGGGAAAGCCAGGCTTTTGGGTACAACGACAATCTTCCCCCGACTGCCTCCGAAGGTTGACAGTCGGGCAACGCCTCAGGGATGTTGGAAGGGTTTGTCAGAGAGAGACTCTCTGCTACCCTAATTCTGCGGACCCCCCCCTCTGCCTCTTGGGCGGCGTCTGTTGTTGTTACCCCCTCTGCCTCTGGGGGTAAACTGACCTCTTGCATCAGGCGTGACTCCTTGTGATTTGCGGAACCATGTCTTTCCACCCTTTTGACCCTTAGGATATGGTCTGGAAGGGGTGGAGAAATTGACTCCTACGGCAGAAAAGTACAGTTGTGTACACCTACCATAAATGTAGATGTTAGAGTGTCTTCACTGTTGCAGTCATAACTGTAGGGTGCTCCTGCCGGCAGGCAGCCCGAGGTCGGCCAGAATCCCAAAGTCTGGGTCCAGCGTCGGCTGTACAAGCTAGTACCCTGACGTCAGTACGCTCTGGTACATAGCCGTCAGCCGACACCATCTTCTCCAGCCTTTCTTGCCCTAGATGTCAGAAGTCCCCAACAAAACAAAAACGAATCCAACAAGGAAACACAAATACACCACAAAAAAGGAAAAGTGAGAAATAAGAGGGGATAGGAGGGAGGGAAACCCCGACTGCAACAGTGAAGACACTCAAACATCTACATTTATGGTAGGTGTACACAACTGTACTATGTTCTTCGTGTTTCACTGTTGCAGTCATAACTGTAGGGTGGAATCCCAAAGCAGTGTAAAATGGGAGGAGGCTTTAGATAGAAGAAGGGGAGGCAAGAATACCCTGCAAAACAGCAGAGGCAAAGCCTGCCCTGGTCTTAGAAAACAGGGGGAGATTGTAGTGCTTGGAAAAAGTATGCACAGAACTCCATGTGGCAGCTTCCAAGATATCCTTGGTAGGGACTCCTCTGAGGAAAACTGTAGAAGTGGCAGCTGCTCTAGTAGAATGACTTCTAATGGTGCCTGGTAACTGTTTCCCATGATGAGTGTAACAAAATCTAATTCCATAAGCAATCCATTTGGAAATAGTTTGTTTAGAAATAGGTTTTCCAAGAAAACTTGAGGCAAAAGAAATAAACAATTGATTAGACTTTCTGAACTCTTTAGTCTTGTCCAGGTAACATCGTAACTGCCTGTGCACATCCAATGAATGCAAAATCCTTTCCCCTTTATTTTGAGGATTTGGAAAGAAAGTAGGAAGGTGAATTGTCTGATTTAAAGCCACTTTCGAAATCACCTTAGGCATGAAAGTAGGATTGGTCCTCAAAGATACTCTGTCCTGATGGAAAATAAGGTATGGTTCCACAGCCATGAGAGCTTGCAACTCTGAGACCCTTCTGGCAGAGGTCAATGCCAATAAAAGAACAGTCTTCCAGGATAAAAACTTAATATCTGAAGATGCAGCAGGCTCAAAAGGAGGCAAAGTTAGTTTTTCCAAAACATAATTAAGATCCCAGGCCGGAACAGGAGGGGTCGTGGGGGGCCGCAAATTTTTAGCCCCTCCCAAGAATTGCTTCACCAAAGGATGAGAAAAAACAGGAGGATCAGAACTGAAATGTGCAGAAATAGCAGAAGCATGAATCTTAATGGAAGAAAAGGAAAGTCCTTTAGATAAAAGTTCTGAAAGGTAAAGCAAAATAGAAGAGAGATCAGGTACCAGAGGATCAGAGCCTCGGTCCTGCATCCAAATACAAAACCTCTTCCATTTAGAGGCATAGGATTTCCTAGTGCTAGGCCATCTAGCTTCCAAAAGAACATCCAAAACTTGCTTGGGAAGACTAGAGGAAATCAAATTCCTTTGAAGAGCCAAGCTGCCAGGCAAAGGGTCTTGAGGTTGGGATGTAGTAACTGACCCTGATGCTGGGACAAAAGCGAAGGATTCAGAGGGAGAATCCAAGGAGGCCCCAAGAACAGGTGCTTTAGAGTTGGATACCAAAACTGTCGAGGCCAATTTGGAGCAATCAAGATGAGGAACTTGGGCTTGTCCTGTTTTATCTTCGGTAATACCCGAGGTAGTAGAGGAAGAGGAGGGAAGGCATATGCTGAAAGGCTTCTCCAGCTGAAGGACAGGGCATCCACTCTCCAAGCTGTTTTGTGGAAGGACCTGGTGCAAAAGCGAGGTAGCTGATGATTGAGATGGGATGCAAACAGATCTCTCCTGGGACATCCCCAAACTGCAGTAATCCTGTTGAATAAGTTGGTGTCTAGCATCCATTCGTGAGGATCTGAAATGTTTCTGCTCAGGCTGTCTGCTAAGAGATTCTGTTTCCCTGGAATGAATTGAGCCTGGAGCTGTAAATTCAAATTTAGAGCTGTGTCCCATAAAGCCATAGCTAGTCTGCAAAGGGGGTATGAATGAGAACCCCCCTGCTTGTTGATGTACCACATGACCGTGGTGTTGTCTGTGCGAATTAGCAGAGGCCCTGGTTGCAAAAGGTTCTTGAAGGCTAGAAGGGCATTTTGAACTGCCAACATTTCCTTCAGATTGATGTGCCAGTGAAGATGGTCCTTTGTCCAGGTTCCCTGCTGGCAATTGTCTAGAAAGTGTGCTCCCCAAGCATAATCCGAGGCGTCCGTGGTTAGGATTTGAGTAGGTTGAGGAAGACGAAAAGGCTTTCCTTTGTTTGAAATGCATACCCTGGACCACCAGAGGAACTCCTTCTGGAGGCAGGGGATCAGAGGAATCAATGTCCAGATCGTGGTAATGCTGTGACCCATACACTTTTCAGATACCATTGAAGCTTTCTCATATGAAGCCTTGCATTTGGAAACAACAGAATGCAGGAAGTCATGTAGCCCAGAGCCTGCAGGAATTTCCTTGCAGTGAGCTGAGATAGAGTTGCCAAGGTGTTGAAAATTGAAGCCAGCTGTGATTGTTTTTCTGGAGTGAGGAAGGCCCTTTGTAAGGTCGTATTTAAGAGGGCTCCCAAGAACACCATTTGTTGAGAAGGGATCAAATGTGACTTTTTTGTGTTCACAGAGAATCCCAGAAGGAAGAGAAGACGTTGAACAAATTCCAGATGTTGAAGTAGAAGATCCTTGCTGTCTGCCTGAATAAGGCAGTCGTCCAAACAGGGGTAAATCTGAATCCCCTGAAGTCTGCAATAAGCCACTACTGGTGCCAGGCACTTGGTAAAGACTCTGGGCGCAGTAGATAAACCAAAGGGCAGTACAGAGAATTGAAAGTGTCTCGAACCTGCCTTGAATCTGAGGAATTTCCTGCGTTCCTGCCTGATGGGAATGTGCAAGTAGGCTTCCGTTAAGTCCAATGTCACCATCCAGGCGTCCTGAGAGAGCATTGGAATTAGTTGCTGCAGAGTAAGCATCTTGAATTTTGGAATTTCCAAAAAGGTGTTTAACACAAAGGTCCAGAATAGGTCTCCATGAGCTTTGTTTTCTTGGAACCAGAAACAGTCTTGAATAAAAACCTTTTCCCCTCTCAGAGTGGAACAGGCTCTATGGCTCTCATGGCCAAAAGAGCATCCACTTGAGTTAAGGCCTCTGACCATTGATGTTTTGGCAGATCTGGCCAACCGTAAGCCCTTGGCAGAGTATGAAAGTGGAATTTGTAGCCTTTTAAAATCACGTCCAATACCCATCTGTCCTGGGTAATATGAGTCCAATTTCTGTAAAAAAGAGACAGTTTTCCTCCAAGAGGGGCATCCAGGTGAAGGGGTCCTGTAGCCCAACCAAGAGAGTCATTGAGTTTGTTTTCTTTGAGATTGGGATCTGTCTTCTCCCCTTCTAGGTGAAGCAGCAGTCCATTGTCTGGATCTGTAAGAGGCCTGAGCTTGACGTCTATATCTTCCCCTTTGAGGCCTGTCAGACGTGGGAAAGGACCAATTTTTGGAGGGCCAATTCCGGGAAAATCTAGGAGGCTGAACTTGCAAGAAATCTTTTACAGTTTGCATAGATTTTGCCTTTTCTTCCATCTTTTTAATAACCTCCTCAGCTTTAGATCCAAAAAGAACATCATGTTGAACAGGGGCATCTAATAACTTAGCCTTAACCTGTTCAGGTAAACTTTGTTCACGAAGCCAGGAAAGTCTCCTGATAACAGTACCAGAGGCTGCAGCCCTGCAAGAAGCATCCAAGGCATCAAAACCACAATGCAAACTATGTTTGTTCACTTGTTCAGTTGCATGCAATACATCCTGAAGTTCCTTATCCTCTGCACATGCAGGAAGAGAAGCAAGTTTTTGCTTTAAAACAGACAAAAGAAATTGCTGATACTTAAACATATGAAACTGGCAATTTAAAGCCCTTACAGACAGGGTAGCAGAAGTATATACCTTTTTTCCCCACCTGTCTAAAGCACGAGAATCCTTCTCAGAGGGAACAGGATTCTTAGAAGTAGCAACCTTAGCAGCCTTAGAGCCCTGAGAAATAGTTTCAGGATCCGCAGAAGGGTTCTTAAATAAGAATAAATGAGAGTCAAGAACCCTATAAAACCTATCAGGCTTAGAAGGAGCAGGAGGCATGGAATCAGGATTCAAATTAGCCTCAGAAAAAGCATCATCCACAATGTCAAGAACAGGAGGGATAGCTAAAGGCCTATGTTGAGGAAGAAGGAATTCTCTAAGCCTCTTCTTGTAAGCAGAATACTCCTGACCCTCCCAATGAAAATATTCCCTCATCTCATGCAAGGTTTCCCCAAAAGAGAAATCTTCAGGCGGAGAGGCAGAGGGCAAAGAGTCCTCAGCATCCGAATCCTCATAAGGAGGAAAAGAATACTCCTGATCAGAGGAAGAGACAGAAGATACAGAAGCCTGGTCAGAGGAATCCAGAGGAACATCCTGTCGAGGCCTTTTTTCAGGTGGGGGGAAGAGAACCCCTAATCATGGTAAGTAAATCTTCAGCCATCTTCAATAATTGCTTCTGTGTCCTGGGAGTAGATTCAGAAGTAGCTTGGGCAGGAACTTTAGACTTAACAGGAGTCTTTGTCTTTGCCTTTGAAATAGTGATGTGAGTAGGCCTGAAAACCCCCTCAGAAGCCGGTACCTGCACAGCAGTTCCGGACCCATCTGAGGGAGCGACGTCCGAAGGTCCTGCAGCAGTTAAAATAGTAGGCCTTGATGGCTCCCCATGGGAGTCCGTATCGGCCATCGGTTCAGAAGTGGCGGACGACAGGGGCTGCAAAAGCGCCTCACTGACGACAGCCGAACCGGACGTTGGCTCCAGCTGCAACGAGTCCTGTTTGGACCTCGGAGGCCTGTCTTTGTCTTTGCGCTTCTTTTGAATTCCGGTAGTGTCCGACGACATTCTATAATTGAAGCGTCTGCCAAAATAATTTAGAGCCCAATCGTACCTGCGCTTGATAGTATGAGAATTGAACCTGGCACAGAACAGACAACAAGAAACGTCGTGGTCAGGGCCTAAGCAAGGTAGACAGTAAGAGTGGAAATCTTTATGAGGTATTTGTTTCCCACACTATATACAATTATTAACTTTTTCTGACATCGGAGGAACAAGAAAAAGATTCTAACGGGTACTTAGCTTTGAGAAGAGAAGTAAGAACTTCGGACCGACAACAACAAAATACGCTGTTCGAAAATCGCCAACCAACGACTTGCGAGCTGCTTTCCACCGCACGGCAAGAAAGACTGGAGAAGATGGCGTCGGCTGAGGGCTATGTACCAGAGCGTACTGACGTCAGGGTACTAGCTTGTACAGCCGACGCCGGACCCAGACTTTGGGATTCTGGCCGACCTCGGGCTGCCTGCCGGCAGGAGCACCCTACAGTTATGACTGCAACAGTGAAACACGAAGAACATCCTGAGATGTCTGTGCACGTCCAAGGAGTGCAAGATCCTTTACCCGGCTGTGTGTGCGAATAAATCTCTGCATCATTTTATCCATGTCAGTTTTGGATAAACTGTGGGTAGACCTCAATGATGCTACGGACTCTGACCTGGCAGGTTAGTGAGCCGAAGCCCTAGAAGATGACTTGGGCTCCTCTGGCTCCAGCGGAAACCTAGGTGATTGGAGCAGAGGGGAGTCAAGTCGATGAATGGCTCGAATTTTTAGAGGAGGCCCGACTGCAGCCGAAAGGTCCGGGGACCTCTTCCTCCTGTCTGCCTTGTGCTCTCCTCTTTCTCTCTGCCCTTACGATGGTCTCCTTCCGCAGGCCTAGAGGCAGGAGGGCGAATCCCAGCCTGGGAGGGAGAGGTGGAGAGGTGGGGAGGGAGTAGAAGAAGCGGTCATGGCCGTGACCAAAGAGGTAGTGGAGGCAGCTGCCCCCATAGTAGGAAGGTGACCCTTCCCAACTAGTTTTGCCCTATGATCCTTTAGGGCTCGCGGATTAAAACCCGTGCAAATACTATAGCCCGAAGAAAGATGGGCTACATCTAAGCAAAGGACACACAGTGTGGCCGTCGGCAGGCGACAGTTTGTGTCCACACACTGTGCACTTTCTAAACACTTGTTTTGGCTGATCAGCTATCCCAAAATAATTACTGACACAAGGTCTCAAACTAACCCATCACACACACAAGATACACACACACACACAGAGCTGGGGGGGGGACTAACAAGAAACTTTTTCTAACATGACGCATCAGCGAGGGGGAGGAAAGGGAGAAAAAGTGCAGTTGTGCACACATCATACATGTAGATGTTAGAGTGTATTCACTGATGCAGTCATCACACTTGGGTTATCTGCCTGCAGGTAGACCTCAGTTGGCCCGAATACCAGAGTCTTGGGATTTCTGCGTCAGATGCGGTCTCCTCTTCCATGTCAGGTCGTCAAGGGTATAAAACATGCAGCCGACGTCATTACATCAGTTTTTCTTACCTCAGATGTCAGGAGCCCACAAAATAGGAAGCAATTACATGATGAGGAACACCTCCAATAAAAAAGTAAATACCACTGCCATAAGATATGGCCAAAAGGGATAGTTAGAAAATATAGAAAAGTCAGGGGGCTGGAGGGAGGGTAACCAGGATTGCAATAGTGAATACACTCTAACATCTACATTTATGCTAAATGTACATAACTGTACTATGTTCTTTGTAATTCACTGTTGCAGTCATCACACTTGGGTTGATTCCCAAAGCTGAGGAAGGGTGGAGGCAGTCAAGAAGTATTAGGGCTGGCTAGCAAGCCTTGTAAGACTGCTGTGGCAAATACAGCTCTGGATTTAGAAAAGATAGGCAAGTGGTAAATGCTTGAAGGTTTGTACAGAACTCCAGGTTGCAGCTTCCAGGATGTCCCTGGTAGGGACTCCCCTGAGAAATGCTTTAGAGGTTGAGGTAGCCCTACTGGAATGAGTTCTGATCCCCTGTGGGGTAGACTTTCCATGATGTTTGTAGCAGAAATGGATGCAGCGTGCTATCCATTTGGAAATGGTTTGCTTTGATATGGCCTTGCCCTCTGCCCCTGTAGCAAAGCTGACTAGCAGCTGGTCAGACTTTCTGAAAAGTTTATTCCTGTCAAGGTAGAACCTGAGCTGTGTGTGCATGTCCAAGGAGTGCAGGATCCTTTACCCTTTAATCTAAGGATTAGGGAAAAAGTTTGGTAAATGGATGTATTGGTTTAAAGTCGCACTGGATACCACCATGGGCATAAATGATGGGTTAATCCTGAGGGAAACCCTGTCGGCATGAAAAATAATGAAGGGTTCCACAGCCATTAGTGCATGCAACTCGGATACTCTTCTTGCTGAAGTGATGGCTAGAAGTAAGCCTGTTTTCCGAGAGAGTAATTTTAACTCTGCTGCAGCAGGCTCAAAAGGGAAAAGCATGAGCTTCTCTAGTACAAAGAGAAGGTCCCAGGCAGGGGTGGGAGCTCTAATTGGGGGGCTTAAATTGTTAGCTCCCCTCAGGAGCTGTTTGATGAGAGGGTGAGAAAAGAGAGGTGGCTCAATATTGTAATGAGCAGAGATGGCAGAGGCATGAATCTTAATTGACGAGAAGGATAGGCCTTTGCGGAGACACTCTGCTAGGTAATCTAGGATTTGAGGCAAGGTGGGCACGGCTGTGTTCCTTTGCTCCAAGAACAATATCTTTTCCACTTTTCTGAATAGGATTTCCTAGTACTAGGCCTTCTGGCCTCAAGGATGGCGTCCAGCACCTGTTTGCTGACGGTTGCTGGGGGTGTATTCAGGGGATAAGCCAGACTGCAAGGTTCGGGGTTTGCAGCTGTGGATGCAAAATCTGTCCCTCCTGCTGGCACAGCAGGGAGGGGGGTCTGATGTAGGTGCCAGGGTGGCACTGTTGTCAGACTGCGTAAGAGTGGGTACCAGTGCTGGCGTGGCCAGTCTGGGTCAATAAGGATCATCCTTGGTCTGTCCTGTTTGATCTTGAGTAGTAATTTTGAGAAGAGGGGCAGAGGGGGAAGGCATAAATTGAGTGAGAGGTTTTCCCATGTAAAGGATAGGGCATCCACTTTCCACACTTAGCTGTGAGGATTTCTGGTGCAAAATTTGCTCAATTGATGGTTTTGGGGGGAGGCAAAGTGGTCCACCTCTGGTGTCCCCCACCTCTGCATTAGAAGTTTGAATGAGTTGGGCTCCAGTTTCCACTTGTGTGGGTCCAATAGATTTCTGCTTAAGTCGTCTGCCAGTGATTTTTGTTTGCCTGGCAGGAATTGAGCTTGCAGGTGCACTTGGTTGTTCAAGGCTGTGTTCCACAGGGCCATGGCTAACCTGCAGAGTGGTTAGGAACGAGTTCCCCCTGCTTGTTTATATACCACATAACTGCGGTGTTGCCTGTCTATCAGTTGTTTGTCCTGGAAGGATAAGGTATTTGAAGGCTGTCAGAGCATTCTGTACAGCTAACATTTCTTTCTGATTGATATGCAGGGGAATTTGTCTTAGGCTCCATTTGCCTTGAATGCATTTGCCTGCCATGTGAGCCCCCCATGCCTAGTCTGATGAGTCTGTTGTCAGGGTTTGGGCGGCGAGGAGTTAAGTGAAAGGAAGTCCCTTGTTGTGGTTGCATGCCTCTGCCCACCAAAGGAACTCTGCCCCTAGACAAGGAATGACAGGAATCAACATTTCCAGGTCCTGAGAATGTTGACACCAGAGACTTTTTAAATACCACTGAAGTTTCTTCATATGCAGTCTTGCATATGGAATTAGAATGCATGAGGCCATGAACCCTATGGCTTGCAGTATTTTTCTTGCAGATAGCTGGGTTTTGGTGGCCATTAGTTTGAAGTAGTTTGTCAAATAAATGTGTTTTTCTTGAGTGAGGAATGCCATCTGGGAAGTTGTGTTCAAGCTTGCACCCAGGAATACAATCTTGTGGCTGGGCACCAGTTGTGATTTATTTTCATTGATAGTGTACCCCAGAGAAGTTTGAAGTCTCTTTACAAATGTCAAGTGCTGAATTAGCAATTCCTGACTGTCCGAATGAATCAGGCAATCGTCCAAGTATGGGTAAATTTGAATATTTCTTTGCCAGCAGTATACAATGGCTGGAGCCAGGCACTTTGTGAATACCTTGGGTGCAGTAGATCAGCTAAAGGGAAGAGCAGATAACTGACAGTGCATAGAGCCTGCCCTGCAACAGATATTTCCTGCAAGATTCCCTTATGGGGATGTGCAGATAAGCTTCTTTTAAAGTCTAGGGTGACTAGCCAGGCATCATGGCTAGCATAGGAAGAAGCTGTTGCAGTGTAAGCATTCTGAATTTTGGGACCACTAGGAAGGTGTTGAGAATTGACAGATCCAGGAT
The DNA here is from genome assembly GCF_019279795.1 of Protopterus annectens. NCBI lineage: Eukaryota > Metazoa > Chordata > Ceratodontiformes > Protopteridae > Protopterus > Protopterus annectens. Next base: position 441,561,518 of record NC_056747.1, on the reverse strand, counting down.
AGGGCACCAAGAGCTCTCTTTTCTGGGTCCCAGGAACAGTTTGGAGTAGAAACCCTGTCCCCTTTGCTCTACTGGAATAGGCTGAATAGCCCTGATACTGAGAAAAGAAAGTACATGGTTTTGAGCCTTTAGCCACTGGTTTGGAGGAAGGTCTGGCAACCCACTTGGGGTTGGCAGAGTGTGGAAGTAGAATCTGTATCCCTGGGATACAATGTTTAGGACCCACTGGTCCTGGGTAATGGACATCCAGTTTTTTGCATGCAGGGTGAGTTTTCCTCGTAGGGGTGCAAGTAGGGGGCATGGCTGCGAAGGATGATAGACAAGTCATTGTGAACTTTTTCCATAAGGGGGTGGCTTACCGCTCCCTGTTTTTGAGGTGGGAGCACTCCATTGTTTAGATCTCCACATACCCTGAGACTGTAATCCTGGTGGTCTGTTGCCCCTGGTTTTGGACTGAGAAGGCCTGGGAGGGACTGGAAAGGACCAGTTTTTAGAATGCCAATGCCTACTGAATCTAGGTGGCTGCACCTGTAAGAAATCTTTTTTGCATAGATTTAGCTTTTACCTCCATCTTTTTAACAACAGCTTCTGCTTTTGTGCCAAACAAACGTTCCTGGTGTAATGGAGCATCTAGTAATTTTGCTTTGACATAGTCTAGCAAGATTTGTTCCTTCATCCAAGCATGCCTTCTCAGTACAGACCCACTGACAGCAGCTCTGTAAGATGCTTCTAAAGTATCAAAACCACACTGCAAAGTATGTTTACTAGCTTGGTTTGCAGAATGCATTAACTCTTGTAAATTTTTATTTTCTGTACAATCTGGAAGCAACAACATTTTTTGTTTAACTAGTTCCATAATATGCTGCTGGTACTTCAACATGTGAAACTGGCAATTCAAAGCCCTGATGGCAAGAGTTGCAGAGGTATATACCTTCTTATCCCATTTGCCTAAAGCTCTAGAATCCCTGTCTGAAGGGCTAGGGTTTTTGGCTGTAATAGCCTTAATGCCTTTAGGTCCCTGGATCCGCAGTGGGATTCTTAGAGAGAAATTTGTGAGAGTCAGGTACTCTGCAGTACCTGTCAGGTTTTCTAGAAGCTGGTGGTAAAGTATCAGGAGTAAGACTGGATTGCATGACGGCATCTACAATATCCAGACCAGGGGGTATAGCTAGAGGCCTGCGCTGAGGCAAGTCTAAAAATTCTCGTAGTCTCTTTTGAAACTGAGGGTAGTCCTGGCATTCCCAGCGGAAATGCTCTCTTAAGGAATGCAAGGTTTTACCAAAAGAAGTGTCTGCGGGAAGAGAGGCAGAGGGAATGGAATCCTCATAGGTAGATAAGGGAATGTCTTTGTAATCAGAGGGATCAGAGTCATCAGACTCGTGGTCTGTAGAAACAGAAGGAAAATCAATTATTTGTCTTTTAGATGGGGAAGGCTGGCTTCCCCTAATTAAAGTTATAAGGTCTTCAGCAATTCTAAGCATTTGTTTTTGTGGCATGGGAACTTGAGCATGCGCTTTGGTTGTCAGTTTTCTAGGCGTAGTGAGAACTCTGGGCCTGAGAAACTCAGTAGTTTTACTCAAAAACGAAGTTGTCAGTTTAATGCGAACATCGGAAGGTTGGAATACACCCTCAGAAGCCGGTGCCTGCACAGTGGCTCCTGACCCATCCAAGGTAGAGACATCCGCAGGTTCCACAGTCGAAGCATCTCGCGCATACCGGACTCTGAAAGGGTCTCAGCAGAGGACTGTGAATCTGTAGAAGTGGGTATCAGGGGCTGCGAAGGTGCCCGAGTACCGGCGGATTGGCGACTAGCTTAATAGAAACGTCGTTGGCAGTTTTGAACCTATGCAGTCTCTGTCTTATTTCTTACGTTTTTTCAGAAGATCGCTAGTCTGATGGCTTACCAAAGCCATTTTGGAATACGGAGAACTAGAGCGAAAGAATTTAGCGAGAAAGATAACCCGACAACGAATAGTTCAGGCATTAAACAAGGCACAAAACCAACAGCGAGGAACGTCGTGGTCTGGGCCTAAACAGGGGACGCAGTAAGAATGAAAATCTCTGAGAGGTATTTGCTTTCCACAGGCAAGGCAATTGTTAACTTTTTATGTCATCGGTTAGAGCAAGAAAAAAGGACCCCCAATGGCGTACTTGGCTTTAGAAGACTTCAGGTTTGAAACTCGAAAAATGAAAATTTCAGGTAGCGGCCGACCGGTACTTGCGAACTGCTTCTGCTTCGGGCTCCCATGTGGCAAGAAAAGCTGATGTAATGGCGTCAGCTGCTTGTTTTATACCCCTGACGTCATGAAAGAAGCGAAAGCATCCGACGCAGAAATCAAGACTCTGGTATTCGGGTTGACTGAGGGCTACCTGTAGGCAAATAGTCCAAGTGTGATGACTGCAACAGTGAAACACGAAGAACATCAGACACCACTAAAAGCACACACCCAAAAACAATAAAATTTAAGCCAGAAACTTTGAAAAACTCTACTCACAACACTGGAGCTCAGAGACCACGATGCAAGCGATAGCCGCAGCAAACAAAATCTGGGGGGTGGAAGGTGGTATATTATGGGAAAGGGGTGGAGCTTGGAGCTCAAAACAGATGCTTGTGAAGATGCCGGCTCGGATCCAATACGGATCCGTACTCCCACAGGTTGAAGATCAAATGAAGTAAACTACTTCAGATTGCCAGACATCTTTTTGATTTGAAATCTATTGTGATTATTTTTAATAATATCCAGGATGCATATTGAATCATATTCATTCAGCCAAAGAAAGTGTCCTTCAGACATTTATTCATTTTTGTAAATATCATCCATGGTAAATACTGAATCATACTAATTCAGCAAAAGAGCTAGTATCAAGTGACACGTTTTAACCATGTTATGAGATTCGTAGTTAAAGCTGTTAGCGTTCCTCATTTTGCCCTTTTATTCCACCTAATAAGGCACTGCAGAGATGGAAGGTTGAGAGCTATGCAAATGTTGCATTTGATGGTTTTCATTTTTGCTTCGTAATATTTACTTATGTATTAAGTACTGTGATTTTTGCATACCCTTTTTTAGTGTCATAGTTTCTTACCTGGTTACTGATCCAGAAGGATCTTTAGAAGCCTAGCTATGCACGACCCATATTTTAGCCCTTATAATTTATATAGGAATAAAAGAGAGCAGGCAGTAGTTTTACAGGTTACGTCTTTCCATAAGTGACAAGGGTACTAATGCAAAGATGAATTTATGGTTTCCCATCCACTTATCCCGATTATGTTTGAGTAGAGTAAGAGAAGTGTTTTGTTTCATGTGGACAGGAAGACTATTCCAAAGAACAGAAACTCTCAGAGATACATATGTATCCTTCCCAACTCATCCCACTTCCATTACAGAAGAGATTAAAATATTGAGTGATTGTTTATGGCAGCATTAGACTTCTGAATGCGCAGTAGGTCAGACAGAATAAGATTAACTGAAGCTCTGTATGAGAGGCAGAAGTCACCCTTCAGAAATCTGTGTAAAATTGAGAACAGAGACCAAGCTTTGGAATGATCATGGTAAATCTTATGATTCTGACCCTTGATTTTCATGGTGACAAAATGCTGTGGGTATTTAAGCTGTGTCAACTGCTTGAAAGGGTACTTGCCAAACAGGGCATTATACTCTGTGACTGGTCTAATAAATGATGAATACAGTAGAATGATTACATGTCCGGACTCGGATGTTATACCTTTACTAATAAGCTGTGCAATGATAAAGGACCATCTTTTAATAGCATATACATTTTCACTGAGGGACAGTTCCCTGTCTACATAGGTTCTAAAGGTCCAAACTACTGTATTTTTTTTTCAGGGCTGTGTTGTGAATGCAATAATTGCAGATGTCATACTTGCCAAAGGATACTATTATACATTTTTGACATTTTAGTCCATGGTTTTGACTCCAGTTATTTGTATGGGAAAAGTCCTCTCAAAAGATCGTGGTATCCACTGGAGAGTTTATAATGGCACCTGGAAACTGTATAATGGAACAGGAAACTTGCAACCCTGATGCAGCCAATGTTGTGGGGTAATAGGCCGGTGAGCTCCCATATGAAAGAGCAACAGATAGCACATGATGAAACTGAAGAGAATGTGGTACAGGAAGATACTGTGGAACTATCTATAGAATGCCCACAGGAAATGGAGAACAAAGAATATGTGCTCAGTTTAGAAGAAAATGATCTAAAAAAAGAATTGCTTGATTTAACAGACATGGACAGACATATCAAGATCAATGAAAGAAAGACTACAGAAAGTCAATAAAATCCAAAGTTAGAAGTTTGATAAAACAAATGAACACAGCAATTAGGAAAGTCCATAGAGATTCATACAATATAACAGAAGTAAACAGGATATATTACTGTGCAGCTAAATTAACAGATAGTCTTACCACAAAAATACAGGGTAGTAAGGGAAAGGAAGGGGAGAAATCAAATGCCATCATGGAGGTATAGAATACAGAAAACTATTTATGACGAGAAGTCTCACTGTTAGAGGACTATAGAAGGAACAGATCAACAAAAATACTCAAAGATGTGATAAAAGCAACGTACAGTATCAGAACAGATCAGGATCTATTGTGCACTATCACAAATAAACTAAAAATATCAGCACAGGCAGAAAAACTTAGAAGATATGCAGACAAAGGAAAAGTACAAAGTAAGCAATTTATTGATGACCCCAAGAAGTTTTATAGAGAATGGGGAAACAAGGCAAAAAGAATTGAACCAAGAACAAACAAAGAAGAAATAGATACATTTCACAGAAATATCTATGAAGACCCTGTGGAACACAACAAAAATGCAAAATGGACAGAAGTAAAAGAAGGAATAAGAAATTTAAATGTACAGGATAGGCAATGGGATGAAGTAACTGCCAGAGAGATTGAAAAAGTTAAGAAAAGCTCCTAAATGGAAAACCCTAGGCCCATATGCAATTACCCAACTTCTGGTTAAAGGTATTAACATCTTTACATGAAGATTTAGCCACGAGTAAGAACGATTTATATGCAGACTTCAGACACCAGCCTAACGGGAAAAACAATACTCCTACTTAAAAGTGAACCTGCAAGCTAAAAAGTGAACCTGCAAGCTATCCTAAAAACTATAGGCCAATAACCTGCCGTCCAATGATGTATAAACTATACACTGGAATTGATGCTGCAAAGTTTAGTCACTTAGAAAAAAACTCAACCATGACAACAGAATAAAACGGTAATCAAGTCATAACAAAGGATCACTTGATGTTAAAGTCATAATGGAAAGCTGTAAAAAGGGGAAGAATCTAAGTATGGCATGGTTAGACTAAAAAAAAAAAAAAAAAAAAAAGCATTTGACCGTGTTCCACATTCGTGGATAAAAAAAGTGCTTAAAATGCACAAGATACACCCTACACTGATCAATTACATTACAACCATGAAACAGTGTCATACTACTTTGCAGTTAAGCCATGATCAAGGACAAATTATTATTCCAGGGATAAGGATTTAAAGAAGGATATTCCACAGTGACTCTGTCACCACTGCTCTTTTGTCTTGCCTTTAACCCTTTACATATTAGGTAATAACTATAATTTGGTTCCCAGAAAACAACAAAGTGTAAAGACATTTTTTTGTAGAGGATTTAAAACTGTATAGTTCATCAGATGAGGAACTGAGCACAACTGGAATGGTTCGTCATTTTTTCTTGATAAATGTGCAAAAGTAGCCTTTAAAAAGCAGGAAAGCTAGAGCACCAAGAAAACAGTTTGGGAAAGGAATGTGACAAACTTCAGGAAGAGGGAGTGTATAAATATTTGGGAATTGAACAAACAATTGGTAATTTTAAAGGAAAGTCATTGAGACTGTTTACCATGGGGGGTGTCTTAGTGGAGGCCCCCCACTGTTTAGTTCTGAGAGTCCCTTGGGACTGAAACCTGGAGCTTTTGGTGTGCCTGGGTTTGGCTCGAGTGGATCAGGAAGGAGCTGGAAAGGACCAATTCTCAGTAGGCCAGTGCCTACTAAATCTTGGAGGATGTAAGAAATCTTTTACAGTTTGCATAGATTTAGCCTCATCTTCCATCTTTTTTAGAACTTCTTCAGCCTTATTGCCAAACAGATGGTCCTGATTTAAAGAAGCATCCAACAATTTTGCTTTAACATGATCAGGCAGAGATTGCTCTTTAAGCCAAAAATGCCTTCTAAGTACAGATCCAGTAACAGCAGCCCTGCAAGAGGCCTCTAAAGAATCAAAACCACATTGCAAAGTATGTTTTCCAACTTGTTTAGCAGAATGCAATAAATCCTGTAAATCTTTATTTTCCACACAGTCAGAAATCAACATCATTTTCTGTTTAAGCAGTCTAATAATATGCTGTTCATATTTTAGCATCTGAAATTGTTACTTTAAAGCCCTGATTGCCAACGGTTGCAGAAGTATAAACCTTTTCACCCCATCTACCCAGCGCCCTGGAGTCTCTATTAGAAGGGGTAGGATTTTTAGCAGTGGAAGCCTTAATGCCCTTGGGCCCCTGAGAAATGGTTTCCGGATCCGCAACTGGATTTTTGAAAAGGAACTTGTGGGACTCAGGAACCCTGTAGTACCTGTTAGGTTTACTAGGAGCCGGAGGCAGGGAATCAGGGGCCATACTGGATTCCGCAAACACATCAACAATGTCTAGTACAGGAGGGTACAGCCAAAGGGCTATGCTGACGTAGGAGGAGGAAATCCCTAAGCCTCTTTTTAGATTCAGAAAATTCCCGACTCTCCCAGTAGAAATGCTCCCTTAAGGTATGTAAAGTTTCCCCAAAAGAAAAGTCCTCAGGCGGGGAAGCAGAGGGAATGGAATCCTCTGCATCAGAATTCTCATAAGTAGGTATGGACAAATCCAGGTCATTGGAAGAATTAGAAAAAACAGAGTCCTGATTAGAAGATTCATAGTCAGACTCAGCCCTAGGCCTCTTAGAAGGGGGGGGGGGGGTTGACTACCCCTGATTAAAGTAATAAGATCTTCAGCCATTTTGATCATTTGTTTTTCAGGCATAGGAGCCTGAACATGTGGCCTGGGCGTCAGTTTTTTAGACACAGATTGAGATTTAGGCCTTAGTATAGAAGGTGGAGTCTGGTTAATATGCAAGTCTGTAGGCCTAAATACACCCTCAGAAGCCTGCACAGCGGCTCCGGACCCATCCAAGGCAGAGACATCCACGGGTTCCATAGGAGAAGCATCGCGTGGCATACTGGACTCCGAATGGGACTCAGTAGAGGCCTGTGAGTCAGAAGTAGCGAGTATCAGGTGCTGCAAAAGCACCTCACCGAGTACTGGTGAACTGGCGACCGACTTAGGAGAAGCATCATCGGCAGTTTTGGACCTCAACGGCCTGTCTTTTCCTTTGCGTTTTTTCGGAATTCCGGTAGTCGGATGGCTAACCAATGTCATTTCTGGATAATTAAACCGAGAACTGAAATATTTAGAGGCAAAAATGTACCGACGACGGATAGTGCGCTGATTAAATAAAGCACAAAACCAACAGCAAGGTATGTCGTGGTCAGGGCCTAGGCAAGGAATACAGTACAAATGAAAATCTTTATGAGGTATTTGCTTTCCACAAGTAATGCAATTAACTTTTACTGACATCGGAAGGAGCAAGAAAAAGTTTCCCCAATGGGGTACTTATATTTAAGTTGAAGACTTCGGTTCTGAAACTAGAAAACGAATTTTAGGAGTCTGCCAACCGGCACTTGCAAACTGCTTCTGCTTCAGGCACCGCACGGCAAGAAAGACTGATGTAATGGTGTCGGCTGCATGTTTTATACCCCTGACGACCTGACGTCATGGAAGAAGGGACAGCAACCGACGCAGGACCCAAGACTTTGTTAATCAGGCCGACTGAGGGGAAACCTGCCAGTAGATTACCCAAATGTAATGACTGCAACAGTGAAACACGAAGAACATCAATAAAACTTGAACAAATGTGAGTAAAACTTAGTAAGGAATATTTTAGAAGACATACTAAAAACAGCACTGACATCTAGGAACAAAGTCCAAGCTATAAACCAATTTGCTGTTCGTATCCTAACTTACACTTTTGGAGTGACTGATTGGCACAAAAAGGGGTTGGATAGTTTGGACAGGAGAAGGAGGATGCTTCATGCTCAAATGATTTACAAAAATCAGTGCATACCAAGACTGCATATTCCCCATTCTGGACGAGGTATGGGCCTCCTTGAAATTGATTACATGTATAGATCTGCAATAGTGGGACTGCATACATATCTGCTGACCTCACAATACCCAAATGTAGTGAAAGTATTGAAACATGAGGAGAATAAGTCTAAGACGACTTCCCTGCTTAGTTTAGCATCAAGCAGGAATGTAAACCAAACCAGAAGTAGATAAAAATCAGGTAGCAAATGAATGCGCCAAAAAACAAAATACTATAAGGTGAAGGATCTGATGAGAATGCAAGAAATGTGGAAAATGCATAAAATACAGTTGTAAGTATAAAAAACTCTTGGAACAACCTCATTAATGTTGATCAGGATCGAAAGCAAGAATGGTTAAGGAAAGGTGAATTTCAACCAGAAGATAAAAGCTTAATACTGGCAGCCCAAGAAAGTGGACCATGTGCAAGTTGGTTTACAAAGTCCACTGAATATGTGGGAGAAACAGACAAATGCAGGCTTTGTAAAACAGAACTGGAAACAGTTGTGCATCTTGTTGCTGGTTGTGATATTCTAATGGCAGAAGGACCATATACTGAAAGGCATAATTATGTGGCAAGACTGTTGCATTGGGGATTGTACAAACATTATAATACTGAAGTAGCTGAAAAGCACTAGAAAAGTACAGTTGTGTACACTTACCATAAATGTAGATGTTCGAGTGTATTCACTGTTGCAGTCATCACACTTGGGTTTATCTGCCTGCAGGTAGCCCTCAGTCGGCCCGAATACCAGAGACTTAGTATTTCTGCTTTGGATGCTGTCGCTCCAGGACTGACGTCAGTGGTATAAAAACAGGCAGCAGACGCCATTACACCAGTTTTTCTTGCCCCAAATGTCAGGAGCCCCCAAATAGGGAGCTAAGTTAAGGTGGGGAAAACAGCACCAGTAAAAAGTAAACACCAATACCCCAGAAGGGGTGAGTAATAGCCATAAAGGGGACAAAGAGCGAGAAAACCAGGGGGCTGGAGGGAGGGAAACCAGCACTGCAACAGTGAATACACTCGAACATCTACATTTATGGTAAGTGTACACAAGTGTCATGTTCTTCGTGTTTCACTTTTGCAGTCATCACACTTGGGTGGATTCCCACAGCTGAAGATGGGTGGAGGCAGTCAAGAAGAGTTAGGGCTGGCTAGTATGCCTTGCAGGACTGATGTAGCAAAACCTGCCCTGGATTTGGAAAATATAGGCATGTGGTAATGCTTGGTGAAGGAGTGTACAGAACTCCAGGTAGCAGCTTCCAGGATGTCCCTTGAAGGGACTCGCCTGTGAAATGCTGTAGAGGTAGATGTTGCCCTAGTGGAATGTATTTTGACCCCCCTGAGGGGTTGGTTTCCCATGGTGTTTGTAGCAGAAATGGATGCAGTGTGCTATCTACTTGGAAATAGTTTAGTTTTGAAATGGCCTTGCCCTCCTGCCCTGTTGCAAAGCTGACTAGTAACTCGTCAGATTTTCTGAAGGGCTTAGCCCTATAAAGGTAGAATCTGTGCTGTCTGTGCATGCGCACGTCCAACGAGGGCAGGATCTTTTCCCCTTTATTTTGAGGATTAGGGAAGAAGGTTGGTAAATGGATGGATTGGTTGAGAACCACACTGGACACCACTTTAGCATAAAGGAAGGGTTAGTCCTGAGGGGAAACCCTGTCGGAATGGAAAATAATGAAGGGTTCCACAGCCATCAGTGCTTGCAGCTCAGACACTCCTCCTGCTGAAGTGATGACTAGAAGCAAGGCTGCTTTCCAAGAGAGGAATTTTAACTCTGCTGACGCAGCAGGTTCAAAGGGGGGAAGCGTGAGCTTTTCCAGTACAAAGTTAAGGTCCCAAGCAGGGGTGGGTACTCTCCTTGGTGGCCTTAAATAGTTTGCCCCTCTCAGGAACTGTTTGATAAGAGGGTGCAAGAAGAGAGGTGGCTCAGTGTTGTAATGAGCAGAAATGTCTGAGGCATGTATCTTAATGGAGGAGAAGGACAGGCCTTGGTGGAGTAAATCTGCTAAGTAATCCAGGATTAGAGGCAGGGAGAGCAGTGTTGTCTCCTCTCCTTTAGACTGAATCCATGAGCAGAACCTTTTCCACTTATCAGCATAGGATTTTCTTGTACTGGGTTCTTCTGGCTTCAAGAATAATGTCCAGGACGTGCTTGCTTAGGGTTGCTGGGGGAGAATTCAAGGAATAAGCCAGGCTGCCAGATTTAGGGTTTGAAGTTGTGGATGCAAAATGTGTCCCTCCTGCTGAGAGAGCAGGGTTGGGTTCTGGTGTAGGTGGCCTGGGTGGCACCGGTGTCAGGTTGTGCAGGAGTGGGTACCAGTGCTGGCACGGCCAGTCCGGGGGAAACAGAATTGCCCTTGGTCTGTCTGGTTTTATCTTGAGTAATACTCTTTAGAGAAGGGGCAGAGGGGGAAGGGCATAGATTGAGAGATTCACCCACTGAAAAGATAGGGCATCCACTTTCCAGGCCCTGCTGTGAGGATTCTTGATGCAGAATTTGCTGAGCTGGTGGTTGTAGGGGGAAGCAGAGAGATCCACCTCTGGGGTCCCCCATTTCTGAATCAGAAGGTTTAAGGTGCTGGGTTCCAACTGCCACTCGTGTGGGTCTAGGAGATTTTTGCTTAAGTCGTCTGCCAGTGAGTTTTGTTTGCCTGGCAAGAACTGAGCTTGCAGATGGATTTGAATGTCCAAGGTCGTGTTCCACATGGCCATGGCTAACCTGCAGAGTGGGTAGGAATGCCCCCCCCCCCCTGCTTGTTGATGTACCGCATAACTGTGTTGTCTGTTTTTATTAGCAGTTGTCCTGGAAACAGTAAGGATCTGAAAGCTGTCAGGGCATTCTGTACAGCTAGCATCTCTTTTGGGTCGATGTGCAGATGAATTTGACTTGGGCTCCAGTGGCCCTGAATACATTTGCTGTCCATGTGTGCCCCCCCCCCCCCCAGGCATAGTCTGATGGGTCTGTGGTTAGGGTATGGGTGGCGTGGGGTTGAGTAAATGGCAGTCCCTTGTTGTGGTTGCATGCTTCTGCCCACCAAAGGAACTATGTCCTTAGACAGGGAATGATAGGAAGGACTGTTTCCAGGTCCTGAGAATGTTGGCACCAAAGTTTTTTTTAAGTACCACTGAAGTTTCCGCATATGCAGTCCTGCATATAGCATTAGCAGTATACATGAGGCCATGAACCCTAGGGTTTGCAGTATTTTTCTTTCGGATAGCTGGGTTCCGGTGGATATTTGTTTGAAGTAGTCTGTCAGAGACACTTGTCTTTCTGAAGTGAGGAATGCCATCTGGGAAGTTGTGTCCAAGCTTGCTCCCAGGAATACAATCTTCTGACTGGGTACCAGTTCTGATTTTTTTCTTTGATGGTATATCCCAAGGAAGTGAGAAGGTTTTTCACAAATGTCAGGTGCTGAAGCAGCAATTCCTGACTGTCCGCCTGAATCAGGCAGTCCAAGTACGGGTAAATTTGGATATTTCTCTGCCTGCAGTATGCAATGGCTGGAGCCAAGCATTTTGTGAATACTCTGGGTGCAGTAGATAAGCCAAAGGGAAGTGCAGAGAACTGATAAATGCATAGATCCTGCCCTCAAAAGTAGATACTTCCTGCATGACTCGCTCATGGGGATGTGCAGATAGGCTTCTTTTAAGTCTAGGATGACTAACCAGAATTCCTTGGCTAGCACAGGAAGAAGCTGTTTGCAGGGTAAGCATTTTGAATTTTGGTACCACCAGGAAGGTGTTGAGAATTGAAAGATACAGGATTGGGCGCCAAGAGCCCTATTTCCTGGATACCAGGAAGAGTCTGGAGTAGAATCTTTGGGCCCTCTGATCTACTGGAACCAGCTGAATAGCTTTGATATTGAGCAGGGAAAGTACTTCGTTTTGAGCCTCTGCCTACTGGTTTGGAGGAAGGTCTGGAAAACCGTTTGGGGTTGGCAGTGAATGGGAATAAAATTTGTACCCCTGGGAAACAATGTTGATGACTCACCGGTCCTGAGTGATGGGCATCCAGTTTTTTTGCAATGAAGGGCAACTTTTCCTCCTAGGGGCACAGACAATTGGGCAGGGCTGGAGAGTGGAGTAAATAAGTCATTGCGAGCTTTTTCCACAATGAAGTGGCTTACCACTCCCTGCTTTAGGGGTGGGGGCACTCCATTGCTTAGATCTCTGCATACCCCGAGACTGTAGTCTGGGTGGTCGGTTTCCCCTGGGTCTGGTTTGAGAAGGCCTGGAGGGGGCTGAAAAGGACCAGTGTTTGGAAGGGCAATGCCTACTGAATCTAGGGGGTTGCACTTGTACGAATTCTTCAACAGTCTGCATAGACTTAGCTTTTTCTTCCATCTTTTTAAGAATCTCTTCTGCTTTCGTGCCAAATGGTCCTTATTCAAAACAGCATCTAGAAACTTTGATTTGACATGGTCTGGCAAGGTCTGCTCCTTAAGCCAAGCATGCCTTTTCAGTACAGAGCCAGTGACTGCTGCCCAGCAAGATGCTTCTATGGCGTCAAAGCCACACGGCAAAGTATGCTTGCTGACTTGGCTTACAGAGAGCATAAACTCCTGCAATTCTTTATTTTCTGCACAGTATGAAAAGGTTGCCACTTTTTGTTTAATAAGTTCCATAATATGTTGCTGGTACTTCAGCATGTGAATCTGACAATTCAATGCCCTAATAAGCAAGAGTTGCAGAGGTATATACCTTTTTACCCCATCTGTCCAAAGCTCTGGAATCCCTATCCAAAGGGGTGGGATTCTTGGCTGTAATAGCCTTGATACCTTTACACCCCTGGGAAATGATCTCTGGGTCAGCAGTAGGATTCTTGAAAAGAAATTTGTGTCGGGTACTCTGTAGTACCTGTCTGGTTTCCTAGGGGCAGGAGGGTAAAGAGTCAGGAGTAAGACTGGATTCTATAAAAACATTATCCAGGACAGGGGGTATTGCTAAAGGGATGTGCTGAGACAACTCTAAAAATTCTCAGAGTGTCTTTTTGGACTGAGGATAGTCTTGGCATTCCCAGTGGAAATGCTCTCTAAGGTATGCAAGGTTTCACCAAAAGAAAAATCCTCTGGAGGGGAGGCAGAGGGAATGAATTACTCTGCATCTGAATCCTCATAAGCAGGTAAGGGCATGTCTTCATAATCAGAAATCTCAGAGTCATCAGACTCCTGGTCTGTAGAAGCTGAAGGGAACTGAACTCTGTCTCTTAGCAGGGGAAGGCTGACTTCCCCTAATCAGCATAATTAGGTCTTCGGCCATTCTAAGCATTTGCTTTTGTGGCATGGGAACAGGTGCATGCACTTTGCTCGTCTGTTTTCTAGGCGAAGTGCGTACTCTGAGCCTAAGAAACTCGGTAGTTTTGGTTAAAAGTAGGTTTGAGTCAAACATCGGTTGAGTAAAGAACTGCCTCAGAAGCCGGTGCGTCTGCACAGCTGCTATGGACCCATCCAAGGTAGAGACATCTGCAGGATCCATAGCTGAAGAGTCTTGCAGCATACCTCCGAATGGGTCTCGGTAGAGGCCTGCAAATCCACTGAAGCTGGCATCAGGAGCTGCGAAGGCACCTCACTGAGCACCGGCGGACTAGCAACTAGCTTAACGGAAGCGTTGTCGGCAGTTTTGGACCTATGCAGTCCGTATTTATCCTTACGCTTTTTCAGAATATCAGTAGTCGGATGGCTTACCAAAGCCATTTCATAATACGGAGAGAGCAAAAGAATTTAGCAACAGAGCCTGACTACGAATGGTTCGGGCGTTAAACAAGGCACAAAACCGACAGCAAGGGATGTCGTGGTCTTGGCCTAAACAGGTGACGCAGTAAGAATGAAAATCTCTGTGAGGTATTTGCTTTTCACAGGCAAGATATTTGTTAACTTTCTGACACCGGTTAGAGCAAGTAAAAAGGATCCCCAATGGAGTACTTAGCTTTAGAAGACTTCAAGATTATTCAATTCGTACAGAAAAATTCAGGTAGCGGCTGACAGACACTTGCGAACTGCTTCGGGCTCCTCGGCAAGAAAGACTGATGTAAAGGTGTCGGCTGCCTGCTTTTATACCCCTGACGTCAGTCCTGGAGCGACAGCATTCGACGCAGAAATACTAAGTCTCTGGTATTTGGGCCGACTGAGGGCTACTTGCAAGCAGATAACTCAAGTGTGATGACTGCAACAGTGAAACCATGAAGAACATCATGGGCAACAAAGCATCAGAAAATGAAGTTTATATCACATAGGACCATCCATTACCAACAGTTCATAAAACAGATGCAAGAAAACCAGATATAGTAGTCCATGAAAAGACAAAAGTAACATGCAACATCGATTATGGAAATCGCCCCACATAGTGACTACAGTGTCTTACATACACAGAGACAAAGTCATAAAATACCAGGATTTGCAGACAGAAGTGAGGGCAATGTGGAAGAAAGATACCCAGACAGTTCCAGTAGTAGTAGGAGCAACTGGTCTTATAAACAAAGAATTTACAATCTTACTTAGATTTGTTACCAATACATACAACTCCATATGAATTGCAGTAGTTGTAATTACTGGGCACACTGCGGGTAACATCAAAGGCCGAAACAATACTAATTTCATGAACTTTAATCATACTTTGACTTAGGAATGGGGTCCATTCCCATCACGGTATTAGAAACCCAAAAGACTTGGCAAAATTAAAGAAAGCACCTAGTTTACAGTTATCAGCAAACTTGTCTCAAACCCTTAAAATTAGCTTAGACCTCTGGGAAACAAATGGCAAAGAGGAGTGGACCAAGGACTGAACCATATTTTATACAGTTAGGTTACATGCTGATTTGTTGAAGTAGGTTCAGATCCCTTTTGTTCATGTGTTCACCGGACTGTTGCATCTGCGTAGAAATTAGACATATTAAACTGCCAGAGCTCTAATCCCCCAAAAGCAAGGCACAGATCGAGCATCACAGTGTCTGGATGACTACAAATTCAGGGCCTCTCTTGACTGATCAGGCCTTTTAATGGCATATGTTTTTCCATAAGGAACCTTTGCGGACTCTCTGGATTGTATGTTAAACATATGAAGTGGTTAAAGGGGGCATTATATTCTTTGATGGGCCCGATCAGTGCAGAGTACAGAGGGGTCAGGACTTTTTTGTACATAGAGCAAATAATTTTTTAAATAATCTGACACGAAGATTTTCCTGACCACTGTAACAGTGTGATGGTCAGTGGAGATGGAATTTGCTACTCCTGTTTCATGGGTCTCCAACATCTTTGTTGTGGAGTAAGGTGTTTTCTCTACATTACAACCCTGCGTGTAGGGTTATTATGTACAACACTGATGTTTGACTGTGATGTATAATGAATTAAATACTGACCAACTTGTTTGTCTTATATACTTTGCAGCACCCCACCCCACCATACCTCTCAATTGTCCCTCATTTTGACTCAAAGGTTTAGGTCTGCCCCTCAATCATTCAAAACATAACTGTGGGAGCACTTAAAGTAATTAGAGTTATAGACTTCTTTTAGCTCAGAAAAATACTAATTCATATTCTCTTATTCTGTCAATGTTTCAAGCTAATAGTGTTAATATTTTAAAAGCAGCTACTCACTCGATGTCCATAAGGGGTCATTTGCAAATATCCCATGGGCTTCCACTACAGGAGATTTATGTATCACAAAGTGAAAACTCTAGCTTGTCTGGGTTTTCCTTGCAGTTTTTACTGAGTGGTTTGTCTGTGTCCCCTTTTTCTCTTTGATTTGGATGTTAGTTGGGATATTTTGCAGGCAATTTAACCTTTATGGGAATAAACTGGGTTTGAAAGGTGAATAAAGTGTAGCCCGCCAACATTTGGTAGGGGCTACTTAATCACAGTCTACTCTCATGGTGCCTTACAGGACAGATTTAGCTTTCCAAAGGCGGAAAAAATCTCTTCAGGATGTCTGCCCCCATGAGTGCATTCAGGGGTAAAATAAAAATAAAATTAGGAATGACTACTTATTTTGCTGCAGGCACCTTTGGGAGGTGTAATTCATAAGATTAAAAATATATTTTTTTATGCAGTGGTCCGTTAAGCAGGGCTCAAATTGTCTGTTTTTAGGTTCTGGAAAGAACACGGGGAGATTAACAGCGTGGCTTAAAGCAACCACTGAAACTACTTTAATCTAAAGGGGTGGATTAATTATCAAAGAAACCCTGTCCTTATGGAAAATGAGGTAGAGATGACTCGCAGTACAAGCCTGTAACTCTGCTATTCTTGCAGATTTCACAGCAATGAGTGGCACACAGTTTTCCATGTTGAAAACCTCAAATTGACCCGATGAGCTGGTTCAAATGAAGGAAAAATGTTTCAAACAAAAAATTAAGATGCAAAGGAGGAGCCACTTGTTTTCTATGTGAAAGGATGTGTACAACTTTCAGAAACTGAATGACTTGAAGACAGGAAGGATGGATCCAAGTGCAGACAAGCTGATGTGGCTGAAAGATGAGGCTGGACACAGAAAAGAATAGTTGTGCAAGCAAACTCACCATAACAGTAGATGTCTGAATTATGTCTGTGGTAGCTTTAGCTATATGCATTATATCCCGCCAAGGATACAACCACCAGTCAGCTTCCAAAGTTTAAGGGCACCTTCCAAGTACCCAAGCCATTACCAGCTCGAGCAGAGCTGGGATGTGGTTTGGCAGCCAAGCCCTCATAGCTTTCATGCCAAGAAAAACATACAAAAATAAGGGGGGGTGTAAGGGAGGAAGTGGTTGCTGCAGGTGATCATTCGAGCCTATACTGTTATTTTAAGTTTACTTACACAACTGCAGTATGTTCATCATCTGATCACTGTGGCAGCAGCCTTAGCAATACAGGAAGACCACCACTGCTTATATCAAATGGGGGAGAAGCATGAAGGTCCAGGAGCCCCTGCAGAATAGTCCTAACAAAGCCTGCTCTAGATCTGAAGAGATAATCTAGTTTGTAGTGCTTTATTAAGATGTGTACAGGTGACCTAGTTGCCACTTCTACAATACCTCTAGAATCCACCTTTTTCCAAACACATGGAGCTAGGACCCTAGTAGAGTGAGCCTTGACCCTGCCTGGAACTGCCTTACTGGGGTGGTAATTAAAGAAGGTCACAGCATGAGGCAACCATTTGGAGATGGTCTATTTTGACAAAGAAGTTGCTCCCCTTTCTTACTTTCAGAAAAATGAATAACTGGTCAGAGATTCTGAAAGCTTTAGTTCTGTCAAGATAGTATCGGATCTGTCTGTGGACATACAGAATATGGAGAAACCTTTGTCCATTTTTAAGTTCTGGAAAGAAAATAGGGAGGTTGATAGCTTGGCTCAAAGTAAACTCTTAATAACACTATGCATAAATGAAGAATTAGTTCTTAAAAAAACCTTATCTTTGTGGAAAATGAGATAAGGCTGATCCACCATAAGAACCAGCAACACAAGACGCACTTCTTGCAGTAGTCAATCAGTAAATCTGTTAAGAACCTCAAATCAGCCTGAAGAGCTGGTTCAAGTAGAGCAACAGTTAATCCCCCCCCAAAAAAAAAAAGTTGATACCCCAAGGAGGAGCCATCTGTTTTCTAGTAGGCCTGGTATGTAAAACCCCTCTCAAAAACACTGAAAAAACAGAAAACGAAGTAGGCAGCCAACAATACCACAGATTCAGGTAAAAGGAAAACCTTCTTTATTCAATTAAGCGCTTTTGTCGGACTCCAGTGACTTCATCAGAATACAAATACAAAGTGAAAACACTGCTAAAATAACCCATCCCACCTTACAAATTACATCATTTCCCCAGGAAATTAAAAATGAACAACATGATGAAGTGCAACACATTTTGTAGAACCACAACACACAACCACTCATTGGTAGTTGGTAATCACTCAGAAAATACGACTTTGGGTCAGTATTACGGCCCTAACTAGTCATTGAGCCCAGGTTTTGTACTGGCATTAAGTTTGATTTGCCACTTTAATTCAAGGAGTTCCAAAAACTCTTCCAATGGACCACCCCTTCAACCCAGGTCAGCATGATCAATGGCACAAAAACTTATGCAAAGGAAACATCTCAATATGCTTATACAATGCATTTTGGTTGTTTTTCTGTCTAATCTCATAGCCATGTTCATAAACCCGTTGCTTGAGGGCCCTCTTAGTTTTGCCCACGTAAAATCCATCACGAGTCACACAGAGCAACATACACTACCCCTTTTGAAAAACAGTAATACCTTTTCTTTGGGTAGATAAACCCACAGTTCTTAATGGAAATCTCCCCTCTGTCCACAATGGACAAGCAGTGAGCACACCTGCCACATTTAAAACAACCCCCATTTTTTGAAAATCTCAAGTTCTTTTCCAAAAGGCCCTTAAAGTAGGTGTCTTTTTTATAAACTACAATTAGACGTTATGTACCTACCATAACGTTCCATGTTAGTTGTCTTCTCTCGCCTTCTTTCTTGCTGGATGGGTTCGGAGCCGATCCTCGGCTCTGACTCGGCACTTGCTAAGCTCGAGAGCTAATTTTTACCAGCTCGAGGCAACTCTATATCCCATGATGCAAGGCGGAGACTACCCAGATCTCGTTTGGTAGCTAAAGAAATAGCAATATTTTCTTCCAACTGAAGAGGAGGAAGAAAAATAACAATACTAAACATCATAACCCTCTAGAAAGGATCAACGTAATCTAGTGACACTAGAAGTTGAACAGCTAGAAAAAGGTAATAACCTCTTAATAGAAGATGCATAATCTTCCCGGTATGACCAGGCTAGGGGGATGGAGGGCGGGACGCAAGAAAGAAGGCGAGAGAAGACAACTAACATGGAACGTTATGGTAGGTACATAACTTCTAAATGTTAAGTTTTAAATCTCGCCTTCATTCTTGCTGGATGGGACCGCGTCCCTAGCACCTCTATCCTGGGAGGCTCAATGGAACAGACTCTTGAGAACGGTGGAACCAAAATTCGCTCTGTCTCTGGAGGCCAAATCTAATTTGTAATGTGAAACAAAGGTATGAGGAGAGGCCCATGTGGCTGCTGCACAAATAGTGTCTATTGGAAGTCTAGCTTGAAAAGCTGTAGATGTAGCTAGAGCTCTGGTAGAATGGGCTTTTGGGTTAGAAATCAACTCTCTGCCTCTGAGCTGATAAATGTAAGTGATCACAGAAGACAGCCATCTAGATAAAGTTACCTTAGAAACTGGAAGGCCTTTCCTGTTCTCTGCATAGGATAGAAATAGTTGATCAGATTTCCTAAAAATTTTAGTCTTGTCCAGATAATATCTGAGCTGGCGGTGAACATCGAGATAATGTAACTTTTGTTCCGCTCTATCAGAATAATTCGGGAAAAATAGTGGAAGATCAATGGATTGATTTAGGTTCATCTGCAATGCCACCTTTGGTAAGAAAGACTGATTAGTCCTTAGAGATACCCTGTCTTTGTGGAATATTAGATAGGGAGGGTGAATACAGAGAGCATGAAGCTCAGATACTCTCCTGGCAGAAGTAATGGCAACTAGAAAAAGTGTCTTCCAAGAAAGCAATTTCAAGGAACAGGCAGCTGCAGGTTCGAACAGGGGAAGAATCAAGGATGTTAAAAGTAAATTTAGATCCCACTGTGGTGGGGGGGTCTCTAATCGGAGGTTTCAATATAAAGATACCTCGAAGGAATGCCTTGCAAAGTTCATGTGACAATGTTGTGGTCCAAAAAGCCTATATGAAAATTTGAAATGGCAGCCAGTTGAACATTCACTGTGGAAGAAGAAAATCCTGAATGAAAAAAGTCAGCTAGGAAGTCCAATACCGAATGAATTGGAGCAGTATAGGGGTCTATGTTCCTAGCTTTTGCCCAGAAAGAGAAACGTCGCCATTTACTAGTGTAAATCTTTCTGGTAGAAGATTTTAGGGGAGCTACTATCATATCCCGTACAGGATTAGAAATCATAGGAAGCCTGGCTAAGGATGGAAGTGGAGCAACCAAGCAGTGAGGTTGACAGAAGGTATGGATTGGTGCAGTTGACCCGACTGGTGGGTCAGAAGATAGTACAGTTTTGTACCTACCATAAATGTAGATGCCCGATAGGTATGCATCTGCAGTCATCACATATGGGTTTGTCCTGCCTCAGGCAGCCCTTCGGTCGGCCGGATTCCAAAGTCTGGGTCCGGCGTCGGCTGATGTCGCCCTCTCCCCGATGTCAGAGCGCCTGGGGTATAAAAGCGTCAGCCGACACCATCTTCTTCAGTTTTCCTTGCCCCAGATGCCAGGTGCCCTCTAAGGAAGGCTACATTTGGAGAAATGCAATAGATTCCAAACATGCACAGAAATATATACATATGTATATATATAAAAACAAATACACCATAACAGATAACCCCAGCTAGCTATGAGAGGGAAAAGTACCCAAGAAATACCACAGAGGGGAAGGAGGGAGGGTAAACCTGACTGCAGATGCATACCTATCGGACATCTACATTTATGGTAGGTACAAAACTGTACTATGTCCTTCAAGGATGCATCTGCAGTCATCACATATGGGTAGAATACCATAGCCAATCTGGGGGTGGAGGATCTATGTAAAGGATGGTGTAGCTAAAATGCCCTGCAGGACTGCCGTAGCAAAGCCTGCTCTGGATCTGGAATATAGATGTAAGCTGTAATGCTTGGAAAATGTATGCACGGAGCTCCATGTAGCAGCTTCTAAAATGTCCTTGGTAGCCACCCCTCTTAAGAAGGCTGTGGAGGTGGCTGTGGCTCTGGTCGAATGAGGTCTAATGTTAGCTGGCACAGTTTTTCCATGAAAGGAGTAACAAAAATGAATGCAATTCCCTATCCATTTTGAAATTGTCTGTTTTGAAATTGCTTTTCCTTGTGCACCCGCAGCATATGCTACAAACAGCTGGTCAGTTTTTCTGTAACTTTTAGTTCTGTCCAAGTAGTAGCGCAACTGCCTGTGTATGTCCAGGGTGTGCAGAAGCTTTTCCCTTTGTTTTGTGGATTTGGAAAGAAGGTAGGCAGGTGAATAGATTGGTTTAATGAGACCCTGGATACCACCTTTGGCATAAATGAAGGATTGGTTCTCAAAGAGACTCTGTCTTGATGAAAAATAAGAAATGGCTGTACTGCCATGAGGGCCTGTAACTCAGATACTCTTCTTGCTGAGGTTATGGCCAGAAGGAAGGCAGTCTTCCAAGACAGGAACTGTAGTTCTGCAGATGCTGCTGGTTCAAAGGGAGGCAGTGTTAGTTTTTCCAACACGAAGTTAAGGTCCCAAGTAGGCAGTGGTGGTTTCCTTGGAGGACTGATGTTTTTAATTCCTCTTAGAAACTGCCTTAGGAGAGGATGAGAGAAGACAGGTGGATCAGTATTGTACTCTGCTGAAATTGCTGAAGCATGAATTTTAATGGAAGAGTAAGACAGGCCATTGTGGAGCATTTCTGCCAAGTATTCCAGGATATGTGCCATGTTCATCACTTTCGAATCTAGGCCCTTTGTGGTGCTCCAAGTGTGAAATCTTTTCCATTTTGCTGAGTATGCCTTTCTTGTGGAAGGCCAGCGAGCTTCCATGATGATATCCTTCACTCTCTGGATAGCTTATCCTGGGGAGGAATCAAGGTATTTTCCAGGCTGTTAGTTTCAATGTTTTCAGGTTGGAATGCAGAGTTTTGTAATTGTGCTGTGTCAGAAGTGGCCATTGTGGAAGAGGCCATGGTTTCGTGCGTGACATGCTCTTGAGCAATGGGTACCAGTGCTGTCTTGGCCAGTCCGGAGCTATCAGAATCACTCTTGGCTGCTCTGCCCTGATCTTCAGTAAGACCTTGGTCATTAATGGAAGAGGTGGGAATGCATACACTGTTAAGAGTTCTCCAGCTGAAAGAGAGGGCGTCCACTTTCCATGCTTGTGGGTGGTATGTCCTTGAGCAGAACTTCTTCAGCTGATGATTGTGCAGGGAGGCAAAGAGGTCTATGTCCGGCCTCCCCCATAATTGCGTTATCTGAAGGAAGATGTCTGGGTGCAGCATCCATTCGTGTGCATCCATGATGTTTCTGTTTAAGCTGTCCGCCAGTATATTGTCCTTTCCTGGCACAAATTGAGATTGCAGCTCTATATTGAGTGTCAAGGAAAGTTCCCATAGATTCATTGCCAGTCTGCAAAGAGGGTAGGAATGGGTGCCTCCTTGCTTGTTTATGTACCACATAACTGTGGTGTTGTCTGTCCTTATTAGCAGGTGGCCTTGATGTAGAAATAGCTTGAAGGCCTCGATTGCATGTATCACTGCCAGCATTTCCTTTTGGTTTATGTGCATGCGTAGCTCTTTTTGTGACCATAGTCCTTGGATGCACCTTCCCTCCATGTGCGCTCCCCATCCGTGGTCTGAAGCGTCCATTGTAATGGTTTGGCTGGCTATTGGTTTGCTGAAGGGCAGACCCCTGTTTGACTGGCTTGCTTGATCCCACCACAGAAATTCCCTTTGAAGGCATGGGATGAGTGGTATCAAAGTTTCCAAGCTGTGACTGTGCTGAGTCCATAAACTCCTTAGGTACCATTATAGTTTCCTCATATGTAGCCTTGCTTGTGGAATCAGAAGAATGCAAGAAGCCATGTAACCCAGGGCCTGCAGGATTTTCCTTGCAGTCAGCTGAGTTTGTCTTGACAGATTTTTGAAGTAATCCGGTAGTTCACTTTGTTTTTCTTCTGTGAGGTAAGCCATTTGGGTGGTTGTGTCTAGATTCGCACCCAGAAAAGTTATTCTTTGGGATGGAACAAGTCTTGACTTGTGAATGTTGACTGTATATCCCAAGGCCTGAAGAAGGTGGATGGCATAATTCAAGTGTTTTACCAAAATCCGTTGGCTGTCCGCTTGTATAAGGCAGTCGTCCAGATATGGGTATATTTGCATCCCCTGAAGTCTGCAGTGTGCAATTACTGATGCCAGGCATTTCGTGAATACTCTGGGCGCAGTAGATAAGCCAAAGGGCAATGCTGAAAATTGATAATGCTCTGAACCTGCAAGAAATCTGAGGTGTCTTCTGCAACTTTGTCTGATAGGGACATGCAGGTATGCCTCCTTGAGGTCCAGAGTTACCAGCCAAGACCCCTTGCCCAGCATGGGAAGGAGTTGCTGTAGAGTCAGCATTTTGAATTTTGGCACAATGAGGTAAGTATTCAGTGCGGACAAGTCGTGAATAGGCCTCGATTGCTTTTCTTTTCTTGGAACAAGGAATAGTCTGGAGTAAAATCCTTGGCCTTGTTCTGAGAGAGGAACCTTTTCTACAGCTTTCATTTGCATTAAGTTGGAGATTTGTTTCAAAGCCTCTGCCCTTTGATTTGGTGGCAGGTCTGGCATGCCTTTTCTTTTTGGTAATGTGTGGAAATGGAACCTGTAACCTTTGTCTATTATTTGTAGTGTCCATTTGTCCCTTGTAATAATGAGCCAATTTTCTGAGAATAAGGAAAGCTTTCCACCCAAAGGTGCTTCCAATTGAGCCCTGGTTGGCGGTGTCAAAGTAAAGTCATTGAGACTGTCCTTGTGCAGCAGTAGTAGGTCCTGCACTACCTCTCTGGTTGGGAGGCTGCCATTGACGTCCTCTGTAGGAGCCTCTAGCTTGCCCTCTACCTCTGGCATGCCTGTTCTTGCCTCTCTGAAATCTCTCTGCGTCTGGAAAGGACCAATTCTTGGAAGGCCAATTTCTGCTGAATCTTGGTGGTTGCCTTTTCTTCAAATTTCTTTAAGACCTCCTGAGTAGTGGAACCAAATAACTTTTGCTTTTCCAGTGGAGCATCAAGAAGCTTTGCTTTAACATGGTCTGGCAGAGATTGTTCCTTCAGCCAAGCATGCCTACGTATGACTGCACCTGTCATAGCTGACCTACATGAAGCTTCCAATGCATCATAACCACACTGCAAGAAATGGTTGCTAACCTGTTGAGAGTTATGTACCAGATCCTGAAGTGATTTGCGATCTAGGGGTTCAGGTGAAGACAGTTTTTTCTGCAATTCATCTAACAAATACTCTTGGTACTGAATCATATGAAATTGGCAATTTAAAGCCCTCATAGAAAGGGTAGCAGAAGTATACACTTTTTTACCCCATCGCTCTAAAGCCCTGGACTCCCTTTCAGAGGGGAGTGGATTTTTTGTAGTGGCAGCTGCAACCCCTTCAGGGCCCTGGGAAATAGTTTCTGGATCAGCAGAGTGGGCCTTGTAAAGGAAAAGATGTGATTCTGGGACCCTGTAGTACCTATCGGGTTTGGCAGGAGCCGGAGAGAGTCAGGGGTTGTGCTAGACTCAGAGTACACATCATCAATGACATTCAAAACAGGGGGAATAGTCAAAGGTCTATGCTGAGGCAAATGCAAGAAGGCCCTTAATCTCTTCCTGGAGTCAGAGAATTCCTGGCCCTGCCACTGGAAATGCTCTCTCATAGTGTGTTTCCCCAAAGGACAGCTCTTCAGGAGGGGAGGCCGAAGGGATGGATTCCTCTGCATCAGAATCCTCGTAGGCCGAAAAAGCCTCCTCCTGGTAGTCCGAGAGAGTAGAGCCATCAGAGGCCTCATCTGAGGAGTGGGGATCAGAGGGCTCAACCCTGGGCCTTTTTTCTGTAGGAGGTTGAGAGCCCCTGTCCGGATGAGGCTGTGAGCCCCTAATTAATGAAATAAGGACCTCTGCTAGACCAAGGATCTGAGAACCTGTAGTGGGTCCCTGAGGGATAACCCTGGGAGGCAAAGAGTTTGAGTGTTTAGCAGCTTTAGCCCTAGAGAATGCCTTTATGGACATGGATGCAGGAGGCCTGGCTGCACCACATGCTGGTGTAGTTTTGTCTAGAGAAATGGTGTCGGAAGGTTCCTGGACACCAGTTTCTAATGGAGATTCAATAACCGATACAGTAGGGGCCTCCGGGGCCGAGGTTGTCGGTTGTACGGTTTCGGTGGTCGGAAGTACCAAGGACTCTGTTTCAGCCGAGATAGACACACTCGCGGTAGGCCTGGCCGTGGTTTCAGCCAAAACCGCGGCCCACGTGTCGGTCCTTGTCCTTCCGTTTCTTAGTTAAATGTGAAGTCGGAGTCTCCGATGGCATATTGTAAGCAAAACTAGCCCCAAAAAATTCCTCTGCAAACTCCGCCCGACGTCTAAGAGTGCGTCGGTTGAAGGAAGCACAGGCTGAATAGGCCGAGACGTCGTGGTCTGGGCCTAGGCAGGGGAGGCAGTAAGAGTGGAAATCCTTATGAGGTATTTGTTTCCCACAAGTTAAGCAATTATTAATTTTATCTGACATCGGCTGAGGCAAGAAAGAGTCCCCAACAGGGTACTTAGCTTTTGAAGTCTTCGGTTTAGCTGAATTACAGGAGCTGGCCGACCGGCACTTGCGAACTGCTTCTGCTTCGGGCACCACGCAGCAAGAAAGACTGAGGAAGATGGCGTCGGCTGACGCTTTTATACCCCAGGCGCTCTGACGTTGGGGAGAGGGCGACATCAGTTGACGCCGGACCCAGACTTTGGAATCCGGCCGACCGAAGGGCTGCCTGAGGCAGGACAACCCATATGTGATGACTGCAGATGCATCCTTGAAGGACATCTGGAACCGGGTCCAGATGCCATGGCTGTACCAAGAGGTAATGATGTAGGAACGGAAACCATATCTGTCGAGGCCAATAAGGGGCAATGAGAATCAACTTGGCTCTCAAGGCGGTTGCTTTCTGAATTAGCTGAGGTATCAGCGGAAAAGGGGGAAAGGCATAAAGAAGTCCCCGGGGCCAATCTTGGGTTAGAGCGTCTCTGGGGGGATGGCCTGGAAGGGGGAAGAGAGAGAAGAAGTCTGGGCATTTGCTGTTTTGAGGTGTAGCGAAAAGGTCGCAGCAAGGAAGGCCCCACTTCTGAAAAATCTCTTCAGTCACTGACTGTTTGAGAGACCACTCGTGAGGCATGAGAATAGCTCTGCTCAATCTGTCCGCTATGATGTTGGATTTCCCGGGGATGTGCGTTGCTATCAGAAACCGGAGAGAGGAGATTGCCCATTGCCAAAGTCTGAGAGCCTCTCGACACAGTGGATAGGACTTGGTTCCGCCTTGTTTGTTTATATACCACACTACTGACATATTGTCCGTTTGGACTGCAATAGTTCCCAGGGGAAGAGAGTCGTTGAGGGCTTGCAACGTTAAAAGCAATGCTCTCATCTCCAGAACATTTATGTGCAGATGGTACTCGAAAGGTTGCCAAGTGCCATGGACCATTCTGCCCTGATAATGCCCCCCCCACCCGATCAGGGAGGCGTCCGATGTAACCGTGGCAACCGGGGCAAGAGGAACAAATGGTCTGCCTTGATGGATCTGAGGGGACGATATCCACCAAGTCAGATGTCTTTTGCAAGTTGGAGTTACTATGATCTCGTGATGCATGGGAAGTTGTTGAAAAGACCATTGGGTGAATAGCATCCATTGTAGAAGACGCATGTAAAAGCGGGCAAGGGGAAGAAGTGTTATGGCGGCCGCCATAAGACCCAGTACCTTCAGAGCAAATCTGGCCTGAATTTTGTTGCCGAGAAGAATCACCTGGACATATCTTTGAATGTCCAAGATGCTTTGGTCTGTTAACTTTGCTGAAAGTTGTACGGTGTCCAATCTTGCGCCTATAAAAGTAATAGACCGACAAGGCGACAAGGAAGATTTTTCGAAATTTATAGAAATTCCTAGCCCTCTGCAAGTGTGAATGGTGTAATTTCTGGCTTGGAGAAGCTGATGCCTGGTAGTGGCAGTGAGGAGCCAGTCGTCTAGATATGGAAACACCTGGAATCCTTGACGTCTCAGGTGAGCCGTAACCACTGCCATGCATTTGGTGAACACTCTGAGGGCTGTAGTGAGTCCAAAGGGCAGGGCTCTGAATTGGAAGTGACTGGTCCCCAGCCGAAAGCGGAGAAATCTTCTGGAGCGTCTGTGAATTTTTATGTGATAGTACGCATCCTGAAGATCTATTGAGCACATCCAATTGTCCTTGCCCAGAAAGGGCAGAATGGACTGAAGCATGACCATCAGGAATCTTGATTTCTTTACAAACTTGTTGAGTTTGCTCAGATCTAATATTGGTCTCCAGTCCCCTGTCTTTTTTGGAACTAAAAAGAACCTTGAGTAGATTCCGGATCCTATTTGGTCCGCTGGGACTGGCTGGATGGCTCTTTTTACTAGCAGTTTTGATATTTCTAGTACTGCTAGTTCCCTTAGACCGGGTGGAACATCTGGAAGGGTTCCCTTTTGTTGAATTGGGGTTTGAATAAAGGGAATTTTGTAACCCTCGGATATAATTGACTGTACCCATTTGTCTTGAGAAAGGGAAAGCCAGGCTATTGGGTACAGCGATAATTTTCCCCCGACTGCCTCCGAAGGCAGACAATCGGGCAACATCTCAGGGATGCTGGAAGGGTTTGTCAGAAAGAGGCTCTCTGCTACCCTGATTCTACGGACCACCTCTGCCCCTAGGGCGGCATCTATTGTTGTTACCCCCTCTGCCTCTGGGGGTAAACTGACTGTGCGTCAGGCGTGACTCCTTGAGATTTGCGGAACCACATTTTCCCTCCCTTCTGTCCTTTGGGGTAAGGTCTAGAAGGGGTGGAGAAACGGACTCCTACGGCAGAAAGAGTCTTGCCATCTTGTTCGCATCTAGTCAAAGTGTCCTTCACTTGAGGTCCGAACAAGGTCGAGCCATCAAAGGGGGAGTTTGTGAAGGACGCCTTGAAGTGATCTACAAAATTACAAAGCCGCATCCAGGACTGACGCCTTAAAGCCACTCCTGTGCCTGCGGCCCTACTCGCTCCATCGGCTGCATAAGAAATGAGCCGCATGGAGGAGTTAGCAATGGAGTTAAGGATTCCTAGCTGTGAGCTAATCTTATCCTGAGACCCAGCAGCTGACGGATCCTGTAAAACTTCTCCCAACTCTTTAAGAACATCTCTTTGAAGGCGGGTGAAGTGGCATAAGTAGTTCAGCGATCTCATGGCAAAAGTTGCTAAGAAAAATCCTTACTGCCTGTCCATAGTCCTAGAATCCTTGTTAGGAGGATGGACAGGTACTGAAGGATCAGCTATTTCCTTCTTGGTGGCAGCAGCCACCACCATGGCATCAACTGGGACACCCTTTGTTAAATATTGTCTATCTTGTGGGGCCGTAATAAATTTTGAAGGCCTCCTAGAGACAGGTTCCACCGAATCCAGAGCCATCCACGCCTTCCGAGCCACTACCTCCATGAGAGGGTCGAAAGGCGGAGACACCCAGGAGGTGGAGGGTCGAGATCCGAACGCCTCCAGGTATACTGACTCGTCCTCGGAAGGATTAAGGGAGGGCCAGTTCCCCCTCTGCTTAAGGATTTCAAGGATGTCTGAAAATGAGACATCCTCAAAGGAGGACCTTGGGGATCCCTCCGACTCATCCAAGTCAGTATCTGATGTAGTAGACTCAGGGGAGTCTAGATGTTTCCTCTTGCATATCCTCTTACGCAGGGGTCCCCCTGACGGATCAGGAGAAGCCTCGGAAGAGGAAGATATTCCCAATGGGGAAACCTGAGGCGTTGGATCTCTGGGTACGGGAGCAAGAGAGTGGGAAGAGACGTCAGCAGGCACTGTAGTGGGAGGAGCTGATGGAACTGCCCGTTGACTAAGCCCAGGGGCTAGTACACTCCTCATCACCTCGAAGGCTCCCCCATCAGAGAGACCAGAAAGTTCCCGCTCCGAAGAGATAGGAACCCCAGGCCTCACCGAAAGGGAAGGCTCCGAGGCAGATGTCGGGGCCGAGCTCACCAACGCCGAAGCTCCGAGAGGGAGAACGGGGTCGGACAAGGGTCCGATGCCACTCGCCCCCTCGGAGCCAACGAGAGAGACCAGACACCCGGATCCCTCCAATGAAGGTCTCAAGGAGGAAATCAGAGCCGAGGACGACGGAGCCGAAAGGGGTGGTATCGGCTCCGAAGTCACAACGGTGCCGGTTCCGAGGAGCTCCAGCTCCGAGCTCTGTAAGAGAATCGAAGGAGGAATGTTTGGTGGATGTGAAATCGCTACCGTCTGTTGAGATGGGCTATGGAGTATTTGGGCCAATGCCTGAGACTTGAATAGTCTACTCACCACTCTCTCGAGGTTGTGATCAGACAGCCTGGATGACCGAGAAGAACGGCTCTGATGGCTCCGCTCCGAGAGCAAGGGTGATCTCTGAGCCGAATGTATAGATTCCACTGAAGGGGATCGAGATCTCTTTTTTGAGATCAATGGAGCCAACGGAGCCGAAGATACGTCGGCTCCAGCCAGAGCCGACACTGTCTGGATTTGACAGTATCGGCGCCAGATGGAGCCGATTCTGAGACTGGTAAGGTGGAAGGATCGGCTCCGGCCGGAGCCGATCTCGAACCTGGTGAGAATGAACCCGAAGCAGACGGCTTGGAAGTCTGAGCCGAAGGCTTAACAGGTTTCAAGGGCTTCCCCAGCACCGACTTAGTCGGGGAGCTCTCGGGCTTTAATAAGCCCCTTAATATCAGCTTATTTTTTCGCTCCTGCAGGACTCTTGGGCTGAAAAGCATGACAGATAGCACAAGAGTCCTGCAGGTGTGAAGGTCCCAGGCAATAAACACAAGAAGTGTGACAGTCTGTCAGAGACATCTTCTGACAGCACGAGTCACACTTCTTGAAGCCTGAGACCTTAGTGTCCTTCGACATAACTGTGTCGAGGAAACACAATAGTAACACACACACACACAAAAACACTCAGTCCAACAATTTAAAATAAACAGGGATAACACACAGTCATACACAAACAATCCCTGACAGGAAAAAATTTAGGGAGGGGAAGGCCTAAGGCCTAACTAGGGAAAAGGGAATAAATTACTCGAAAAAAAGGGAACACTGACGGGAAAAGGGCTAAAGTAAGTCGTTAGGTTAACAAAACACAAATATATATATATACATTTAAAGGGGGTAGACGAAAAGTCTCAAAAAAGTACAATTTTGTACCTACCATAAATGTAGATGTTCGAGTGCTAATACAGCTGCAGTCATAACAGATGGGTTCTCCTGCCGTCAGGTGGGTCCTCGGTCGGCTGAATTCCAAAGTCTAGGTCCGGCGTCGGTTGTCGTCGCTTTCTTTCCTGACGTCAGTACGACAGGGGTATATAAGACACAGCCGACGCCATTTTCTTCAGTCTTTCTTGCCCCAGATGTCAGGTGCCCCCAGAAGGAAGGCAAAATATATATGAAAAAAAAAAAAAAAAAAATATATATATATATATATATATATATATCTATATTTATATATATGTATATATATATATATATATATATATATATGTATATATATATATATATATATATATATATATAGGTTCATAGGTTTATACTAGGCTATCTGCCCTAAGGCATTTATAAGCCTAGCCCAAATTATTGTGGCTTACGCCACCCCTTATATGAAAAAATACTGTGCCCATTAGTTTGTTGTGCCTCTGTCCAGCAGTGACCCAGAGATGATTCGGGTAAACCTACGATCTCCCATCCACAGGTCTAGATTTCTCTTGAACAGAGTCAGCGAGGTGCTCTGCCTCGCATGGACCGGGATTTTATTCCACAGCATAGGGAGTCTCTGAGTGATAAATCTATCCCTCCAGCACGTCCTATTTATATCCGTGCTAAGGTTTAAGTCGCTTGCTCTAGTGGTTTTGGTGGATTTGGATTTTTTGATGTGGAGCATGTCCATTAATTCCGGGTTGGACATGGCCTTGTATGTCAGGCACATGTCACCTCTGAGCAGACGGTATGCGACTGAATAGAGCTGGAGTTTCTTCAATCTGGCAGCATATGACAGATTTTGGAGTCCCTTTATCCTTTTGGTGAGGAACTTTTGGGGTCTCTCCAATTGCTGCAGATGTCGGGTGAGATACATCCCGAATGGGGCATTGTACTCGATCATTGGTCTGATAAGTGAAGAGTACAGGGGAACAATGACCTCACTAGATCTGGATGTGAATCCCTTCATGATCAGGTGGGCAATGTAGAAGGTCTTTCTAACCACTTTAGCAATGTGAGTGTCAAAGAAAGGCCACTGTCAACCTGGGTCCCCAGGTCCCTGATAACCTCTTCTGTGCTTAGTGGATTGCCACCTATATGGTAGCTTGGGGTTACCTTGTTTTTCCCAAGGGTATGACTATACATTTTTGGCGTTTAACTTCAGGCCATGGCTCTGGCACCAGCTATCTGTTTCCGTGAGTCCCTTCTGAAGGATATCAGTGTCCGATGCACTTTCCACTATGGCCCAGTTTGCAGTCATCTGCAAACTTTGTCAGCCAAAGTCCTCCCATGTTGGCCTGTACTTCTGAGAAATAGATGCCAAACAATAGGGGGCCAAGGACCGAGCCCTGTGGGACACCACTTGTGACCGGCTTGGAGTCTGACACAGCCAGCAACTCTAAACCTGTGGGTTCTGTCCTTAAGCCAGTTTGCAACCCATCTTGTGACATATGGGTTTACATTTAAGCTGGTAAGTTTTTCTACAATACCCGAGTGGGGTATTGTGTCGAAAGTCTTTGCAAGGTCAAGGTAGGCTGTATGGACTGCCTTTCCCTCATCAATGGCCTTGGTGACTATTTCGAAGAAGTCGACCAAGTTCAAAAGGCATGATCTTCCCTTGACAAAGCCAAACTGGGTCGGGTCCAATGTCTGCAAGTCCCCTATATCTTTGTTTATGAGCTCCATTATGATCCTCTCCATAGCTTTGCAGACTAGACTTGTTAAGCTTATGGGGCGGTAATTACCAGGGTCCGTAGAGCGCCACCTTTGTGGAGTGGGACCACAGTTGCCGTCACGCCACTCCTTGGGCACGTATCCTGTGGTAAGGCTGAGATTAAACAGCTGCCTTATGTGCGGGTTTAATTCCTCATTTAGCTCGTGTAGCACACAGCCGGGGACACCATCCGGTCCCATTGATGCTGTGTTTTTAGCTTTAGAGAGAGCAGCTTTCACCTGCGCATTTGAGATGTCCGGGAGGCTACACTCGGCTGGGATAGTTATCTCTCCTTTAGGGGAGAGGGGGTGAAGTTTGCACTGAACCTGTCTGCCAGTATGTTGGCAATGTCTGTGGGTTCAGTGATTTTTGTATCATTTTGGACTAATTCTGAGCATATCTGTGAGTTTCCACCCAGGTTCCTAACATAGCTGAAAAAGGCCTTATGATTGTCCTTTGAATCCATGGCAATTTTCTCTCAAAATTGGCCTTAGTTGATTTTATGAGT
Source organism: Protopterus annectens (assembly GCF_019279795.1). Lineage (NCBI taxonomy): Eukaryota > Metazoa > Chordata > Ceratodontiformes > Protopteridae > Protopterus > Protopterus annectens. The sequence goes on along the minus strand of NC_056747.1, from coordinate 441,529,064 downwards.
GCTCGTATTTTTTACTAATAATGATCAGGGGTGACTTCCTTTTATGGATTTTGTTCTATCATGTAATAGCTTTCTCCTCTTATTGTAAAGTTTGTTAATGGCTGGGGTCCACCAGACTGGACGCTTGCCCTTTGTGGAAAGAGTCTTGGTTTTATTTGGGATTGCCTGATCCATGCAGTCCTGGAGGTGTTCATAGAAGGCATTTGTAAGGGCTTCCGCAGCTTGGGTTGTGGTTTCCTCTGACTCAGGGGCCTTGAAGGATACCACACCAGTCTTGAGTAGTGTGAAGTTTGCTTTAGAGAAGTTCTTCACTATGGTCTTTTTGTTTGGGGTGGCGGGATGTGGATTTCCAGTGAGATTAGTTTATGATCAGATCTCACCAATGAGGGATATACTTCGGTGTGGAGCATTTTGTCCCCATGTTTGTGACAATGAGATCTAGTATATTTTCTCCTCTCGTGGGAACAGTGACTAGCTGTTCCATGGCATTTGAATTTATGAACTCCAGGAACCGTTGGGCTAGAAAGTTAGGGCTTGAGTAATGTTCCCAGTCTATATTCGGGTAGTTGAAGTCACCCAATATGATGGTGTTTGGAGATACATTTATACCCTCCAGTGTCTTCAGGAAGGCTGTGTGGGGTTCCTGAGTTTGAGAGGGTGGCCTGTAGCATGCTACAATTTGTAGAGCAGTTTTGCCTATTGTTAGTTGCACCTGGATGGTTTCAAGCTTCATGCGTTGCCACCAACCTGGAGGTGTGAGTATCCTTTATGAATATGGATACACCCCCTCCTTTTGTGGAGTGGTCCGGGTTTTGGGGCCGGAACGCATGATATGAGGTAAAACCTAATAGTGCCGGGGTGCTCTCAGGAGCCTTGAACCAGGTTTCAGTTACAGCACAGACATCGATGTTCTCCATACTGAGAAGGGCCTCGAGTGCGTGCATTTTGAGATTTAGACTTCTGGCATTGAGCAGCATTACCCTCAATTTCTTCCCATTTTTGTTTTCTAGGGTGGTAGGTTTAGAATTTATACACACATATATATATATATATATATATATATATATATATATATATATATATATATAAAATATATAATCATGCATTGCAATATAATCAAAAACCAGTAGTTGCAAGCAAATACACCATAGAAGGATAACTCAATCAAGTTGTGAGATGAAGAGTTAGCCACTAGGTCTGTACCCAGAGGGGGAAGGAGGGAGGGAAACCTGGACTGCAGCTGTATTAGCACTCGAACATCTACATTTATGGTAGGTACAAAACTGTACTATGTTCATCGTGCATACGGCTGCAGTCATAACAGATGGGTAGAATCCCAAAGCTACACACAGGGTGGTAGGCACTAGGTGGAACTGGGAGGAGCCAGAATGCCCTGCAACACAGCAGTGGCAAAACCTGCTCTAGTTTTGGAGTATAAAGGTAGGTGGTAGTGTTTAGTGAAGGTATGCACAGAACTCCAAGTGGCTGCCTCCAAAATATCTTTGGTAGGGACTCCTCTGAGGAAGGCTGCAGAGGTAGCTGTGGCCCTTGTGGAGTGGGGTCTGATGCCTGCAGGTACAGATTTACCATGAAAGGAGTAACAAAACTGTATGCAGTGGCCTATCCATTTTGAAATAGTCTGTTTGGAAATTGGCTTCCCTTGAGCTCCTACAGCATAGGACACAAAGAGGAGTTCTGATTTCCTGAAAGGCTTTGTTCTGTCCAAATAGTAACGTAGCTGTCTATGGATGTCTAAGGAATGTAGCAGCCTTTCCCCTTTGTTTTGAGGATTGGGGTAAAAGGTAGGTAAGTGTATGGCCTGATTTAAAGCTACCCTGGATACTACCTTAGGCATAAATGACGGGTTGGTTCATAGGGAAACCCTGTCCTGATGGAAGATGAGAAAGGGCTGCACAGCCATGAGGGCTTGTAGTTCCGAAACCCTACGAGCTGAGGTAATGGCCAGAAGGAAAGCTGTTTTCCAGGACAAATATTGCAAATCTGTTGAGGCAGCCGGTTCAAAGGGAGGCAATGTTAATTTTTCTAGAATGTAATTAAGATCCCAGGCTGGTATTGGTTGTTTCCTTGGAGGTCTTATATTCTTAGCCCCTCTGAGGAACTGTCTTAAGAGTGGGTGGGAGAATAATGGTGGATCAGTGTTGTATTCAGCAGAAATGGCTGAGGCATGGATTTTGATGGAGGAAAATGAAAGTCCACTGTTCAACAGCTCAGCTAGATACTGTAATATCTGAGGCAAATTCAGTTTTCTAGGATCCTGGCCTTTTTTCTCATTCCAAGTGCAAAACCGTTTCCATTTTGCGGAGTAAGCCTTTCTAGTAGATGGCCTTCTGGCCTCCAAAATGACATCCTGCACCTCCTTGGAGAGTAGGGTCTGTTGTGGTGTTAAGGAATTTTCCATGCAGCCAGATTGAGTGTTTTCAGCTGACTGTGAAGAGTTTTGTAGCTGTGCTGAGTCAGTAGAAGAGGCATTAGAGGTAGGGTCCAGGGAGGAGAATGTGTTAGGCTCCTCAGGAGTGGGTACCAGTGTTGTCTTGGCCAGTCTGGAGTGATCAGTATCATCTTCGGTCTGTCTGCTCTTGCTTTCAAGAGCACCTTGGGCAGAAGAGGCAAAGGTGGGAAGGCGTAAACTGTCCGTGCTGCCCAACTGAAAGAAAGGGCGTCCACTCTCCAGGCCTTTGAATGGAATGTCCTTGAGCAGAATTTTGTCAATTGATGATTCCTGTGGGAGGCAAAGAGATCTATGTCTGGCCTTCCCCACGCTTGGATTATCTTTGTAAACACTTGAGGATGCAACTTCCATTCGTGCGGGTCTGTCATATTTCTGCTTAGATTGTCTGCCAGTGTGTTTTCCAAACCTGGCAAGTACTGTGCTTGAAGTTCGATTTGCCATTCCAGAGCCAAGTTCCAAAGTGACATGGCCAGCCTGCACAGGGGGTATGAATGTGTTCCTCCTTGTTTGTTTATGTACCACATTACTGTGGTGTCTGTTCTTATCAATAATTGCCCTGGATGCAGGAGGTCCTTGAAAGCTGTAATTGCATTTATCACTGCTAGCATTTCCTTTTGATTGATGTGAAGGTGCTTTTCCTTTTGGGTCCATTTGCCCTGAATGCACCTGTCTTGTCATGTGTGCCCCCCAGGCGTAGTCTGAAGCGTCTGTTATGATGACTTGATTTGCTTGAGGCTTGCAGAATGGTAAACCTGTGTTTGTTTGGCATGCTTGGGCCCACCATAGAAATTCCTTTTGCAAACATGGGATTAGTGGTATTATTGTTTCCAAACTGTGGCTGTGTTGAGACCATAGGTTTTTTAGGTACCACTGAAGTTTCCTCATATGCAACTTTGCACATGGGATTAGAAGAATGCAAGATTCCATGAAGCCCAGAGCCTGCAGGATTTTCCTTGCAGTTAGCCTAGTACAATTTGCTAGTATTTTGAAGTACTGAGTTAGTTGCCCCTGTTTTTCTGGCGTAAGATAGGCCATCTGGGTGTTTGTGTCCAAGTTGGCACCCAGGAAAATTATTTTCTGAGATGGTGTTAGCCTGGATTTCTCTTTGTTGACTGTGTATCCCAGAGAATTCAATAACCGTGTTACATAAGCCAGATGTTCCAGAAGTATGTGTTTGCTGTCCGCTTGGATCAGGCAATCGTCCAAATAAGGGTAAATATGTACCCCTTGAAGTCTGCAGTAGGCAATTACTGATGCCAGGCATTTCGTGAATACTCTGGGCGCAGTAGATAAGCCAAAGGGCAATGCAGAGAATTGATAGTGGATTGAACCTGCAAGAAATCTGAGGTATCTTCTGCAGTTTTGTCTGATTGGGACATGCAGGTATGCCTCCTTGAGGTCCAATGTTACCAGCCAAGACTCCTTGCCCAGCATGGGAAGAAGCTGCTGTAAGGTGAGCATCTTGAATTTTGGTACAAATAGAAATGTGTTTAGGATGGATAAGTCCAAAATGGGTCTCCAATCGGTTCCCTTCCTTGGTACCAGGAATAGTCTGGAATAAAAATCTTGACCTTGTTCGTGAGTAGGTACCTCTTGAATAGCTTTCATGTCCATGAGCTTTGAAATTTGTATTTGAGCCTCTGCCCTTTGATTGTGTGGCAGGTTCGGCATGCCTCTCATTTTTGGTAGAGTGTGAAATTGAAATCTGTAGCCTCTGTTTATAATGTCCAGGATCCATTTGTCTGTTGTGATAATATGCCAATTTTTTGAAAATAATGCCAGTTTTCCTCCCAAGGGTGCTGCCAGCTGAGACTTGCTTGGCATGCAAAGGGGAAAGTCATTGGGTTTGTTTCCTGTATTGTTGTGCACTGTCTTCGCCACCTCTTGGTGCTAGAGTTTGACATTGTCTGCCTCTATATGATCCTTGAGATTGTCCTCTGCCCTTTGTGCGCCTGTATCTACCTCTTTGGGGCTTGTCCGTGGCTGGAAAGGACCAGTTTTTTGAAGGCCAATTTCTGCTAAAACGTGGTGGTTGTACCTGTAGAAAAGCTTTGACAGTTCACATAGATTTAGCTTTTTCTTCCATTTTCCGTAGTATCTCCTCAGCATTAGTACCAAATAATACATCCTTTTGTAAAGGAGCATCTAGTAGTTTAGCTTTAACATGATCAGGCAAGGTTTGTTCCCTAAGCCAGGCATGTCTACGAATGACTGATCCTGTAACAGCAGCTCTACTTGAGGCCTCTAGAGCATCATAGCCACATTGTAATGTGCGTTTACCCACTTGTTCTGCACTATGCATCATATCCTGCAACTCCTTCAAATCTGGTTGTTCAGGTTGTGACATTTTATTCCTTAATTGTGATAACAGAAACTGCTGATATTTAAGCATATGGAACGGACAATTTAAGGCCCTCATGGCTATGGTGGCCGAGGTATACACCTTTTTTCCCCACCTTTCTAAGGATCTAGACTCTCTTTCGGAAGGTAATGGATTCTTAGCAGTAGAGGCCTTAATTCCTTTGGGGCCTTGAGAAATGGTTTCAGGGTCAGCATTACGGCTTTTGTAAAGAAATTGGTATGAGTTAGGAACTCTGTAGTACCTATCAGGCTTGACTGGGGCAGGAGGCAGGGAATCCGGATTAAGGCAAGCCTCCGAGTAATCATCAAGTATGTCCAGGACAGGAGGTATCGCCAGAGGTCTGTGCTGAGGTAGCAAAAGAAATTCCCCAAGTCTTTTCTTGGAATCTGAAAAATCTTGGCCTTCCCAATGGAAGTGTTCCCTCAAGATATGCAAGGTTTCCCCGAAAGAAAAATCCTCTGGGGGAGATACAGAAGGAATGGACTGCTCTGCATCAGAATCTTCAAAGGGAGAGTACGAGTGCTCCTCTTCATCAGAATGTTCTGAAATAATGGAGCCCTGGTCAGAAGAGGGAGAATCTTCCTCCACTCTGGGTCTCTTGTCCTGAGGGGGTTGGGAACCCCTGATAAGAGTAATTAAATCCTCAGCCATTTTGAGCATCTGCTTTTTAGGCATGGGACCTGGAGATGGGCCCTGTGCAACAGGCCTCTTGGGATGCATGGCTGATTTGGACTTAGTAAAAGCCTTTATGGAAAAGGAAGATGAGGGTCTGAAGACACCATGGGTGGAAGTGGACTTGTCCACATTAAGAGGCTCAACACTCACAGTGGCTTCGGTAGCTGTAGTCAGGGTATGGGCCAAGGTACCTGAGGTCTCGGTTACAGAAGACACCACCAGAGAAGTGTCGTTGGTAGTCAGGGGCTGTGTAGGCGCCTCGCTGAGAACCGGACCACGTGTAGCCGGTTTTGGTGTGGTGTCGGTCTTTGTCCTTGCGTTTTATGGACAAAACGGTAGTCGGAGTCTCCGACGACATTTTATAATCAAAAGCTTTACCAAAAAAGTTCTCGGCGAACTCCGCCCGACACTTAATAGTGTGTTTATTGAAAGTAGCACAAAAGCGACAGCCCGAGACATTGTGGTCTGGGCCTAAACAAGGTATACAGAGGGAATGGAAATCCTTATGCGGTATTTGCTTCCCACAAGAAATACAATTGTTAACTTTGTCTGACATCGGTCTGAGGCAAGAAAAGTTTCCCCAACGGGGTACTTAGCTTTAAAGAAGACTTCGGTTTCCAAATTTTCCTAATTTCAGGAGCTGGCCGACCGGCACTTGCGAACTGCTTCTGCTTCGTGCACCGCGCGGCAAAAAAGACTGAAGAAAATGGCGTCGGCTGTGTCTTATATACCCCTGTCGCACTGACATCAGGAAAGAAAGCGACAACAACCGACGCCGGACCTAGACTTTGGAATTCGGCCGACCGAGGACCCGCCTGACGGCAGGAGAACCCATCTGTTATGACTGCAGCTGTATGCACGATGAACATCTGTTCACTTACCTAGAGCTGGTAAAAGAAGGCACCTCGTTAGCGAAGCGGCAAATGAGATCTGGGTAGTCTGCGCCTTGCATCATGGGATATAGGGTTGCCTCGAGCTGGTAAAAATTAGCTCTCGAGCTTAGCAAGTGCAGAGTCGGAGCCGAGGATCGGCTCCAAACCCATCCAGCAAGAATGAAGGCAAGATTGACAACTTAACATCTGGTTTTTCACCAAGGACCCCAACACTCTTCATCCGTAACAAAAATTTTCCAAAATTTCTCAATTATTTTCCTGATGTCATAAAAAAAAGTGTATAAGGTATGGTCAAGGCCCTAGAATACCTAGCGTTGGCTAAATGAGGGGTTCCAACAGACTCAATGTTGTCATATAGCAATTTAACAATGTACTCAGTGTGCCTTTTGTGTTTGACTTCATACTCAATAAATGTTAACAAAACGAGGGGGGTACCTTCTTTTTGACTAACATGCCCTTTAATGTCTCATTCTTTTTGAAAATCATCATCCTCAGAGACCATCCTGGCAACCCTGACATACTGGCCTTAAGCCAGGGCCTTTTCAAAAACAATTTAACATGGGAATGCAGTGAAAGGAGAGAATCCATGGGCAAACATGCTGAAGTTGTCGACAACTATATCTTGACAGAGAAATAAGAAAAGCCAGGGGCTAACTCTCACAAATACTGTAGAACAAGACGACAGGTTTAAAAAGGTCCTGGGTTCTTGTCATGGCGCTAACTAGAAAATCTTTTTCATTTGCTAATTTACGACTTCCTAGTAGCTGATTTCTTTGGCTCCTTTAATGCCTGCTGCATGTCCTCAAAAATGTGCCTAAAACTTATAAAACTCTACCATCCAGGAAGTTAATGTTTCAGATTAGGTGCATCAAACACCCCCCTTTGTCCTGTGTGAGTAGGTCCAGTCTAAGAGTTTGTGGTAATTGCCCTTGGCCATTTCCAAAAAGGAGAACTACTGCTGCCTGGGTCAGGAGGGAATCACCACAATGATCTTTGAGTAGTCCTAAATCTTCAGAATGAACATGAACACAAGCAGAAATGGCAGAAAAGCCTAACTGAGCATTCCTATCCATAGAAATGAAAATGCATCTCTTTTCCAGGCCTTACAAAAAGTCCAGGAGCAGAACTTTGCTAGTTGATGGTTATGAATGGAGGCAAACTGATCTGATGTGTTCCCCACAGCTGGATCAATGCCTGAAAGAGCTCCATGTTCAATTTCCATTCATAAGGGCAAGTCCTGGTCGCTCTCAGCTTGTCTGCCACAAAACTTTGCTCTGGTGGGATGCAGGATATCTACAGAGTGAGACTGTGCTGAAAAGCTCCATCTCTTGCTACCATGGCTAGTCTGCACAGAGGATAAAATCTGGTTCCCCAGATTATGTACCATATTACTGTGATGTCTGTTATCTCTTCTAATTGTCATGAGGACCATAGATAAAGTCTTGAGAGCATTTATTACTGCTAATCTCTTATGTCTGTATGTGTTGGTCTGCACTTTTTGTTACACAAATCCTGCACTTTTACTCCCAGTGGTATTGCTCTTAACATCGGGGTCTGTTTAATATAGGATGTCATTGCTTTTCATTCTTCATATTTTGTTAACATCCGAGCATTTTTTTTTTTTTGGAGATTATGGGTGCTGTTGCAGGAGGTAATACTGTTCGAATAAGTTTATTTCTTGCATGCGTGCGAAAAAAAAGCAAAATATATCTATGTAGCAATTTCTCATGTTTTATGATTAAAGGCTTTGCACATCTGTGTGTTTATATATTGCTTTAGGTATAGAGTGCTTTGGTGCACTGCTTTCTATGTTATAGTAATGGCCGATCCATTGAATTTACTGTGTTTCTACTTCTCTGGAGAGTATAGGACATCGGTGCTGTAGAAATCACTAAGCTGCCACATCAGAGTGAACGTGTTTGTACTTGCATTGCAAATGTTTGAAATGGGATCTTGTATGTGTGACGTCATTTCTGATGTGAATTCATGTTCATTTCTGTAACAACATGTGCTGTGATTTAGTGCCTGGGGTTTTCTTATTAAAAATAGTACCTATGTTTACATTACGCTTGGTGCCATCCTTGTTTTGTGTGGCGTTTGTTGTGTTTTTTTATGGTGGTTAACTGTGATCTCTGTTTTCCTTGGGTCCTGACTGTATAGTACCCCTTTTAAATCAAGCCAGTTAAAATAGACAATTGATACCACGAGGTTTAAGGATCAGATTGGTAAAACAGTTATTGGTGTTTCAGTTTTTCGCACTGAACATAATACGGAGTATCGGAATATGAGCATTTTGTTTTGTTTGGAACCAGTATTCTGTCTAGAATTGTCATGGGCATCAACAAGCACTTTTGAAAGTAGGCATTTTAATTAAGAATAACTTGTAACTGACTGAGAAGAGATTGGCTCGATGATGTACACTTTGCTATGCAAAAAAAAATAAAAAATCTACACTAAATGTATGAGACTGTACATGACTTTTTAGTTGTTCTGATCCATGCTTTGGAGATTGCTTGGTTAGTTTTTTGCGTTTTATTGAAGTGGGTGAATAAGGTTCTTTTTTCAGTCACAACTTAATTACAAAATTGATGAAAAATCTAAACACAATGCACACAGCATTATTAGGTTTTAATTTGTCGCCTCACAGTTAGACGTTGCCCGTTAGATTCTCAGTTAGAGTGTCTTCTGTGTAGCGACATGCGTGAATGGGCGTTCCTTTGTTGAAGGTTGTGCGTTAGGCTCGGCAAGCCAGTACGTAAAAATCTACTGCCAATCATTAGCGGACCGGTGTTTCACTGTGGCGACCCCTAACAGGGAAAAGCCAAAAGACACAAACATATGAAGTCAAAAAGACAGAACCTTAGAAGTGCTCAGTATATTTAAAAGGCATATATTTAGTTCAGTCTTGCATGCACGTGCATTTGCATACTTATTTTGTCATTAGTTAACCTGCTTAGTGGGCTGGTCTCTGAGCTTTAACAATAATAACACTAACCATTATAAGTCATAGCAGGGGATCAGAAAGAGGAACACTTTCTTACCTTTTTTAACAGTAGAAAGTCTTTCCATAGTAGATGCTCTATGTATTGTTGATGGTGGGAATCTGTTATGGGCAATCAGGAACATCAGCAATCTGATTGGAATAAGTGTACATTTTAGGGTTTAAATTGTAACAGTTGAAAGGTGTATGTAGACCCTTTTTAGCTACAGCCTAGGTCGCATGGGTAAATATTGTGTGTGCATACAGATAGACATCAGACGACTAAGTTGGATGCAGTCATTGATTCCCCAAATTATAACATACTGCAAGAGGGTCTCACAGCAGCTAATGACTGGTGCTAAAGTCATGGCCTCAAGCTAAATGCAAAAAAGTGCATCATACCATTCAGCAAAAACATGACCCCCTACTGATTACCACATCAATGGCAACCCCCAAGCACACAACCTGTGGTGAAAGACCTGGGCACTCAGGTTGATAACCTCACATTCAACCACCATGTAGCAGCAGTGGTCAGAAAAGCCTGTTACTTGGTTCATCTCATAAGTAAAGGGATTGGATTTAGAAAAAAGGAGGTTATAACTTCTCTATACTTCTCCCTCATTAGACCAATAATAGAGTATAACACCCAATTTGGGATGTACCTCTCTAAACATCTGCACCAGTTGGAAAGGCCAATGAAATACCTCACAGAAAATTCATGGCCTTCAACCCCTGTCCTATGCAGACAGGCTCAAATCACTATCGCTCTACTTGATATCGTACAGATTACTCAGGGGTGATATCTGTGTCTTACCTACAAGGCAATCTTGGACCATACCCTACTAGAGATGCTCCATATCATAAGTCTATCTCCTCACGCACTACCCACTGAAAAGCGCACTGATCATCAACAAAACCTGCTGGAGAAGCAGGTTTGTCACCCAGAGGCTGCCCAGTCTCTGGAATAGACTTCCCATATATGTCAAACAGAGCACCTTGCTGACCCTGCAAGTGCAACCTTGATGAGTGGATGGAAGCCACAAATATGTCCCAAGGGTTCCACCTGTGTCCCTTATTGACAGGGGCGATGGATGCTGAGGTTTGTTTTTGGGGATAAACTCTTGGCTATTCTAGTAAGGGCCCCAAGGCCATTAGCCTAGTAACCTCCTAGGATCCTAACAAAATCAGAAGAATCTGTAGTAACAGTGCTGGAGTTGGATGGGAAAATGGGAGACCTGGATTCAGATAAAACTTCTCTCCAGCAAAGGAGCCCACTTTTTATACACCCAAAACAGTAGGGACATGTCGGGTGATGATGTTGGGTAATGCAGATTTTAGGTACTACTGAATTTTTCTCATCTAAAGTCTGGCTAGGATGATCAGCAAAGCTATAAAACCTATTATCCACAGGAATTCCCTTACTGAGACATTGGTCAGAGTGGAAAAATTCAAGAATAGCTTTAGATACAGATCCACTTCTTATGGAAGAAAAGGTCTTTCAACCGAGGAATCTAGGAGACACCTCAGGAAAAGAATCCTGTGAAAAGGAGATAAAAAAAAAAAAAAAAAGTTATGTACTCACCATAATGTTTTATCTGCGTTGTCCATTTTAATTTTCTCTCAGCTGTTGGGTTCAGATCCAACTTGAATGCTTTTTCCAGCTTGTGGAACACAAACTCTCAAGCTCCTCCCTTTCCCACAATGCACTCGTCCTCTATCACACCTCAAATCTTGATTGCTGACTTTTTAGTCAATACAGTAATAAACAACAAAAATACGAGATAACAGTATCTGGGAGCTCAAATAAAGGAACACTGGTTCCTTTAGCATCTTCTGATCCTTCCAGAAGTCAAATTAGTAGGGGGTTGGAGGGATGGATGTTGAGGTAGAATGAAGATGGACAACACAGATGAAATGTTAGGAGTACATAACTTTTTTATCTGATGTTGCCATTTTCATTCATTCCTCAACTGTTGGGACAGAGTCCCCAGCTACTTAAATCCCAGAAGGACTCTAAGGAAGGATACTGCTGAACTGAAGGCTGCTCTTTCCCTAGAGACTATATACAACACCAGATCCAATTTGTAATGAGCAAGGGTATGAGGGTTAGCCAGGGTTGCCAGACTTCCGACTGGCCAGGTAGGGACAAACTGAAGACTAGAAAAAAAAAAAAAAGTCTTCCACACTAGGTCTTTAATGTGGAACATCAGAGTTTTGCATTAAACAAAAGTAGCTCTGTGTATTTTTTTTTTGATTGGCCCGGGTCAATCAAAAATAAACACAGAGCTATTTCTGTTCAATGTGAAACATCGCAGTTCCGCATTAAACAGAAGTAGCTCTGTTTTGATTGGCCCGTATACCAGTATACGGGCCAATCAAAAATCGCTAAACACGGAGCTACTTCTGTTTAATGCTGAACTGCGATGTTCCGCATTAAACACAAGAAGCTCCGTATTTAGCAATTTTTGATTGGCCCGTATGCCGGTATAGGGGCTAATCAAAAAAAAAAAAAACTAAACGGAGGCTGCCCGTGATTTAAAACGGCAGTGCGGGACTCGGGACCAGGCTGCTGATCTTGGGACAGTCCCCCCCAAATAGGGACATCTGGCAACCCTGGGGTTAGCCCACATTGCAGCTGCACAAATATCATCCAAAGACGATCTGGATAAAAATGCTGAAAAAGTTGCCATATACCTGGTAGAATGAGCTTTTACACGATTTGGTAGAGAGACCTGATTTTATTTGTAAGCAAATGAAAAATAATCAGTTAACCATTTGGCTAAGGTTACTTTAGTAACTTGTTTGCCCAATTTTAAATCCAAAATGGAGACAGACAATTGCTCTGATTTCCTGACTATTTTTATCCTATGCAGATAAAAATATAACTGCCTGTGAATACTCAAAAGTTACAACATATACTCTTCCTTTGTTTGAAAATTTTTGAAAGAAAACTGAAAGGTAGACAGTTTGATTAATATTGTACTCTAATACCACCTTAGGAAAGAAGGCTAGTTTGCTTATAAGGATACCCTAGCCTTACGAAAAATCAAATGAGGTTTAGAAGATAAGGCTTAAAGTTCTGAAACTCTCCTAACAGATGTAATGGCCACTAAAAAGACAGTCTTCCAGGTAAAATATTTTAGTTCACACTTGGCTGACGGTTCAAAGGGAGATTGGGTCAAAGATTGTAAAACCAATTTCAAATACCATGGGGAGTGGGATCTTTAAAAAGGGGGGGGGGGTGCAAGAAAGGTTGCCCTTATAAAGGCCTTCCAAAGTTTGGAAGAAGTGAAAGACTAATTGTTTACTCTCATGTGAAAATTAGAAATGGCAACTAGTTGTACTTCTGTAAATGTTTCTAGTTGAAGTTTTGTGGAAAGATAAAAGAATGTGGCAGACAGGGGGTGGGGAGCCTGGGCTATCTTGCTATCAATGGAAGTGGAGAAATCATGCAGTCAATTTTAGGCCTAGGATGTCCGGGTGTATCATATCCGAACAAGACAGCAGATCAGGAAGTGAATCCAGAATCCATGTAAGGCAAAGCAGACAAGGCCAAAGAAAGGGGAATCAAATATGACGAGGCCAATAAGACATAATGTGGATGACTGTGCTCTTCAATCGAGATGCATTCTGAAGGAATTTGGAGATTAGAGGTACTGGTGGAAAGGCATAGAGAACACCCGGGGGGGGGGGGGGGTGGAGGGTGCAATTGTGGAGAACAGCATTTCTCATTGACTGACCAGGGCAAAGAACCTGCTGCACTTGTAAAGATCTCAGCAAGGTTAGCCCCATAGATGGTAATGTTTTCTACTACTTTCCTGTTAAGTGACGACTCATGAGGCATTAGAATGGACCTGCTTTAATCTATCACACTGGATTTACCTGGAATGTGCATTACTATCGGAATTGATTGAATGAGATCGCTCACTGCCACACTCAAAGCTTCAAACATGGGATAAGATTTAGTTTCTCCTTATTTGTTGATATACCAGATTATTAACATATTGTCCATTTGAAATGCAATGCTCATGGAGGGGAGAGCGTCTTGGAAGACCCACAATGCTAGGACGACTGCTCATTTCTAGGACACTGATATGCGTATTGGCCTCTTTGGGGGACCATAAAGCCCCCGTGGTAACTATGGGCCTTGTGCCGAGGGAAAATGAAGTGTCACCCATGCATTATGTAACTGGGGAATATCCACCAAAGGAGACAATTTTTGCATGCCTGAGTTATCTTTATTTAGGTGGATAAAGGTTGATGATGAATAGACCACAGAGTTGCTGGGGTCCACTGAAGAATTCTCATGTGATATCTTGCTAACAGAACCAAAGCTATCACAGCAAACACTTGACCACAATGTCTGAAGGATCAATTGAGCTGAGAGAAATTTTGAATGATCTTTTTGACCTGGAATCGTACAGTCTAAACCCCTGGTAAAGGAAGGAGGGCTGTCAAGGAAACTGCATCGAACAAAGTTCCAATGAACTAACATTTGAGTTGGTTACAGTTGAGATTTGCTGTGATTTATAATAATCCCAAAGTGAGAGCATAACTGGAGTTTATAATTTCTTGCTTTGATCAGATACCTGGTTGGAGCTATTATGAGCCAGTCAACCAAGTAAGGTAACACCTGAAATCCCTGCAGTTTCAAGTGAGCTGCCACTACTGCCATGAATTTGAACACTCTGGGGATTGTGGTGAAACCAAATGGCAGATCTTTGAACTGGTAATGACAGTCTCCCAGCTGCAAAGTAGGTATCTTTTGGACTGTCTGTTCATTTTTATATGACAAATTTTCAGGATATGTACTATCGAACACATCCAGTTGCCCTTGTGCAGAAAGTGAAGAATGGACTGAAATGTGACCATCCAGAACTTGGTGTACTGAACTGACTTGTTCAGATTGCTGAGATTCAAAACTGGTCTCCAGTCCTGCTTTCTTTGGCACTAAAGAATCTTGAGTAAGTTCTGGACTCTCTCTGATCTGGGGGGACCTCTTGGATGACTTTTTCTGGCAGCATTTTTATTTCTAGTGCTGCTACTTTCCTCCGACTGAGTGGAACATCAGGAATTTTGTTTACTGTTGGGGGGGGGGGGTTATAACCTCTGGAAATAATCCTCTGCATCCATGAATCTTCTACTATCTCTAGTCAGGCTCTCTGTTGCAGGGATAAATGACCCCTGACCATCTCCAGAGGTGCATAAACGGGCCTCCTTTTAGGAACACTGGTAGGATCTGTCAGAGAAAGTTTCGCTGGACCCTTGGTTTTACAGGCCTCCTCTGTTGCACAGACAGCATCTTCCATTAGAGTTCCAGACCTGCTCCAGGGAATCATCTCCATGTGGATCTTGGAAGGGACCCTTGGACTTTCAGAACCACATTTTTCAACCACCTCATTGATTCCTAGAAAAGGTTCTATGAAGAGTCAAAAAACATAGGCCCACAGCACACAGGGTCTTGCCATCCTGCTCACATCTGGATAATGCATCTTTAACTCCCCGGGTCAAATAAAGAACTTCTATCAAAGGGCACAGTGGCTAAGGAAGACTGGAAGGGCTCCATGAAACCGCAGGTGCACTTAGGCATTCATCCTAATGGAAATCCTGAACTCACCGCCCTTGAGGTACCTTCAAGCTGCATGAGAGATGAGCCTCATGGACAAATTTGAAATGGATTACAGGGTAGCCAAATGTGAGGTAATCGAGCAGTCTGGTTCAGAAGTAATAGTCCTAGAAATGGATTTGGTGAGTTCTTTAATCAAATCCCTCTTGAGTCTGATGAAATGTGCCAAATAAATCAGCGACCCATGAGCAAAGGTCGCTGAAGCATACACATGCTTTGCAAATCTGTCCAGTGCCCTAGATTCCCCGTTAGGAGGATGAACAGAGGAACTTTGCTCTGCATGTTCCTTTTTCGTGTCCACAGCTACGACCATGGCATCAACTTACTCCTTTGTTCCAAAATTCCCTATCCTTGGGTGATGCCAGCATCCTGACTGGTCTCTTGGGGATCGGCTCAACAGAATCAAGTTCCTTCCACGCCTGTCGAGATGAAAATCAATGAGCTAATCAGTGGGTGGAGTCACCCAGGAGGAAGATGGGTCAGCCCCCAAAAACTTTCAGGAATACCGATTCCTCTTGGTAAGGGTTGTCAGTTGACAAACCACTCCTTTAGCTTGAGGATCTCTAATTTGTCTCCAGGAAAGGAGATGCAGGACAGGAAGATATCAGATCCAGATTCAGAGGTGACCGGATCCAAGGCAACCTGTGCTTTTTCAGTTACCAGGTGGTCGGACATGGAGTCACAGACTTTATATCTGAAGTAGTCAGACCACAGGATTTAGTCTTCAGATCCGATGGTTTAGATATTTTTAGAGGCTGTTCTGAACTTGGAGCCAAGCTAGGAGCAGAAGAATTCAAAGGGTCTGAAGGATGCTTTTTGGCCTCTTTTCATATCCACCTTTGTAGGGTTTTCACCTCAGATACTGTACCAGAGGATGTTGATAGTAGTAATGCTCCTGAAATCAGTTAAATCCCGTGGTCAATAAGGGCCCTAGGATTAAAGGCCTTACATATCTCGCATGTAGAATCTAAATGGGCTGGGCCTAAACCATCAATGCACAGACTGTGCATCCGATAAAGGAATCTTATAGCCACAGGCCTTACATTTTTTTAAAAACCGGAAGGATTCTCAGCCATATCTATCAATCTAACAATACTAGGACACCAAGAAAAAGTAGTTTTTTATTTTTTTTTTTAAAAGACAGAAAAGGGAAAAAAAGAAAAATGGAAATTTAAAGAACTACTCAACGGTGTCAGGGAAAGTAAATGAAAAGGAAAATACCAACTATGGTATTAATAGAATGCACTAAAAATTGTAGTAACAGCAAGACGATTCAATTCAATAGAGAATAAGGATCAATACAAAAATTCTACTTTTACTCACAATAACTACATATAGCTAGAGAGCTAACACTTCCATAAGCGAAGGTGGCAAACGAGATCTGAGGTATGAGAGTTTTTTTCACGAGCTGGAAAAAGCAGCAGAGTCGGATCAGAGGGTCAGATCTGAACCAAACAGTTGAGGAATGAATGAGAATGAAAATGACATCAGATCAAAATGTTTGGATGTTTTCCTGAAACCCCAGTCTAAGGAGACCTCTCACTCAAATGAGAGATTCTGGCCTGCAAAGGCAAACAAGTCATCTAAATATGGAAAGATGTGAATACCTTGCAGTCTTTCATTAGGGTGACCCTGGAACAAGATACTTTGCATCCCCATGGATGAGATGATAATCCACAGGGTAATGCAAAGAACTGAGTGTGATCCAGACACAGAAATCCTTAAGAAATGTTTGAAATCCAGTGACATAGGAATGTGATGAGCAATCTTTAAATTTACAATCACAAAAAAATTAATCAAAAATCAAACATGGAACCCTTGACAAATATGGAGAGTTAAGAATGAAAAATCTGAGAAACTCCCTGAACCAGCTCATACTTAAGATCCTCTGTAGCAGATGTTCCAAATACAACCCCTCTACCAAAGTGATAATTTAAAATTTCAGCTTGAATATCCTGCGCAAGGTTTTGTGTACACTACCAAACAAACCTTTCACCACTGTTACAGCAGCAGCTCTGGAAGTGGCATCAGCTGAACCATAAGCACACTTGAGTCAGAAGTAATAAGATTGCACAAAGAATTCTCCTCAGAAAAGGGAAAAGTTGTAATGTTTCACATACTCTCAAAAGAAAGCAAGCTTTAACTCAAGTTTGACAACTAAGAATTCTACAATTTAGCGTTTCTGAAGAATACAAATTTCCCCCAAAAAAATCTTTCAAAAGTTTCTTCAATCCTGGTCAGTGGGGAATATTAGCATTTACCAGATGTTTATTTAGCAGTTGTATTTCCAGGGAAACCACTGATGGCTCAGATCTGAAGTTTGTAAAAAAAAAAAAAAAAAAAAAAAAAAAAAAAGACTGAAACTTTATATAATCTGTTGTCTTAAGCACAAGCAGGCCAGCTATCAGGCAAGTTAAAGACTAATAAAAACACGTTACGAATTTAAAGAAGTGGATAAGGTTCAGGACATTCCAGTTGCAATAACCTTTTTAAAAGATGTCCTTAAGCTTTAGAAGCTAGGCAGCTGATATATACTTGGCAGGATATAACCGACAAAGTACAGTTGTGTACACTTACAATAAATGTAGATGTTAGAGTGTATTCACTGTTGCAGTCATCACACTTGGGTTATCGGCCTGCAGGTAGCACTCAGTCGGCCCGAATACCAGAGTCTTGGGATTTCTGTCTCAGATGCTGTCTACTCTTCCATGACGTCAGCTCGTCAGGGGTATAAAACATGCAGCCAACACCATTACAACAGTTTTTCTTGCCCCAGATGTCAGAAGCCCCCAAAATAGGAAGCAATTACATGGTGAGGAACACCTCCATTAAAAAGTAAATACCCTTGCCTTAAGATATGGCCAAAAAGAGGATAGAAAGTATAGAAAAAGCCAGGGGGCTGGAGAGAGGGAAAAGTACAGTTGTGTACACTTACCATAAATGTAGATATTCGAGTGTATTCACTGTTGCAGTCATTACATTTGGGCAATCTGCCGGCAGGTTGCCCCCAGTCAGCCTGAATTCCAAAGCCTTGGGACCCGCATCGGCTGCTGCCCACCCCCCTCCATGACGTCAGGCTGTCAGGGACACAAAACATGCAGCAGACGCCGTCTTCTTTAGCTTTTCTTGACCCAGATATCAGGTGCCCCCCAAAAAAATATATATATATATATATATATATATATATATATATATACACATGCATAAATATAAACTTTACCTTCATCTACAAGCAAATACACCACAGAGGTTGACCTGGACTGCAACAGTGAATACACTCTTAACATCTACATTTATGGTAAGTGTACACAACTGTACTACGTTCTTCGTGTTTCACTGTTGCAGTCATTATATTTGGGTAGAATCCCAAAGCTACGGTTGGGAGGCTGGAGCTAAACAGCATTAGGTGCAGCTATAATGCCCTGCAAAACTGCAGTGGCAAAGCCTGCCCCAGACTTAGAGTAGAGAGGCAAATGATAATGCTTTGTAAAGGTGTGAACACCACTCCAAGCAGCAGCCTCTAGAATGTCTTTGGCTGGTACTCCTCTGAGAAAGGCTGCTGAAGTAGGTGCAGCTCTGGTGGAATGAGACCTAATGCCCTTGGGCACAGGTTTACCATGGTGCAAGTAGCAGAAACGAATGCAGTGGCTTATCCACTTTGAAATAGTCTGCTTTTAGATAGCCTTTCCTTGTGATCCTGCAGCATATGCCACTAGTAGTTGCTCAGTCTTTCTGAAAGCTTTGGTTCTGTTTAAGTAGAAGCGTAGTTGTCTGTGTATGTCCAAAGAATGCAGAATTCTCTCCCCCTTATTCTGTGTGTTTGGATAAAAAGTAGGCAGATGAATAGTTTGGTTAAGGGCCACACTGGACACTACCTTAGGCATAAATGTCAGGTTTGTCCTCAGAGAAACCCTGTCTGGATAAAAGATGATAAAAGGTTCCACAGCCATGAGTGCCTGTAGCTCTGAGACTCGTCTTGCAGAGGTTATTGCTAGGAGCAGAGCTGTTTTCCAAGATAAAAACTTTATATCAGCTGTAGCGGCTGGCTCAAAAGGGGGCAGAGTGAGTTTTTCCAAAACATAATTGAGGTCCCATGCAGGTATTGGTGATCTCCTTGGAGGCCTTAAATTTTTGGCTCCTCTGAGGTATTGCCTTAAAGGATGAGAAAAGATTGGTGGCTCTGTATTGTAATGAGCCAAAATGGCAGAGGCATGAATTTTAACTGATGAAAAGGATAGGCATTTGTCCAGCATCTCAGTTAAGTATTGCAAAATCTGAGGAATATTTGGTACTGCTGTGCCAATTTCCTTGTGCCTGGTTCCAGGCACAGAATCTCTTCCTTTTTCCAGCATAAGATTTTCTAGTACTAGGCCTCCTGGCTTCCAAAATGACATCCATCACCGCTTTAGTGAGAGGTGTGTTTTGTATGACTACATTATCCGCCATGCTGCCAGATTTAAGGTCTTGAATTGGTTGTGCAGGATCTGATTCTTTTGTTGGGACAGTAGGTGAGGTATTTGAGGTAAGGTCCAGGCTGGGCATTGAGAAGTTCCTTAGGATTGGATACCAGAACTGGGGGGGCCAGTCTGGGGCAATCAGTATTATTTTTGGCTTCTCTTGTCTGACCTTTAGGAGTACCTTGGGGAGGAGAGGCAGTGGAGGAAAGGCATATACTGTTAAGTTTTTCCAGCTGAAAGATAGGACATCCACTTTCAATGCTCGTCTGTGATAAGTCCTTGTGCAGAATCTCTTTAGCTGGCAGTTGTGAGGAGAGGCAAAGAGGTCTATGTCTGGGCATCCCCATTTCCTTGTTAACATGAAGACTTGTGGATCCAATTTCCACTCGTGGGGATCCATGAGGTTTCTGCTTAGTTCGTCTGCCAGAGTATTTATCTTTCCTGGCAGGAACTGTGCCTGCAGATGTACTTGGCAAGTCAATGCTGTGTCCCACAAAGTCATGGCTAGGTCTGCAGAGGGGGTAAGAATGAGTGCCTCCCTGCTTGTTTATATACCACATGACCATGGTATTGTCTGTCTTTATCAGTAGTTGCCCAAGATGAAGTAGGTCCTTGAGGGCTGTCAGGGCATTCTGAACAGCTAGCATCTCTTTTTGATTGATATGTAGATGCATTTGGTTGGTGGACCATGTGCCTTGAATACATCTTCCTGTCATGTGTGCCACCCCCAGGCATAATCTGCTGCATCCGTTGTCAATGTCTGCCTGGCTGGGGGTAAGGTGAATGGCTGGCCCTTGATCTGGTGACAGGCCTTCACCCACCATTGAAAAGTACAGTTTTGTACCTACCATAAATGTAGATGTTCGAGTGTATACACTGCTGCAGTCATTACACTTGGGTTATCCTGCCGTCAGGCGGTTCCCCAGTTGGCCTGAGTTCCAAAGTCTTGGTCCGGCGTCGGTTGCCGTTGCCTCCTCCCTGACGTCAGTGCGACAGGGGTATTATAAGATGCAGCAGATGCCATTTTCTTCAGTATTTCTTGCCCCAGATGTCAGGTGCCCCCAAATAGGTAGGCAATTCAAATTGCTAATAAAACATACATAAGAAAAGCAAACAACAACTTTCAGCTAACCAGCAAATACTCCCCATAGGTAGTAAAGGGTAGAAGACATAGGTACATACCAGCAAGTAAGAGGGGAAGGAGGGAGGGTAACCTGGACTGCAGCAGTGTATACACTCGAACATCTACATTTATGGTAGGTACAAAACTGTACTATGTTCGTGTTACACTGCTGCAGTCATTACACTTGGGTAGAATCCCAAAGCTGAGGTAGGGTGGCTGGTTCTATAAGGCATTAGGGGTGGCTATAAGGCCCTGCAGCACTGCAGTGGTGAAGCCAGCTCTGGATTTAGAGTATAGAGGCAGATGGTAATGCTTGGTGAAGTTATGTACAGAACTCCAAGTTGCCGCTTCCAAAATATCCTTAGGTACTCCTCTGAGGTAGGCAGTTGAAGTGGCTGTTGCCCTAGTGGAGTGAGATCTAATGCTGCTAGGTACAGGTTTCCCATGGTGTGTATAGCAGAAATGTATACAATGTCCTATCCATTTTGAAATAGTCTGTTTTGAAATGGCCTTTCCCTGTGCTCCTGCAGCATATGCTACCAATAATTTCTCAGATTTCCTGAAAGCTTTGGTTTTGTCCAAGTAGAAGCGTAACAGCCTGTGAATGTCCAAGGAATGCAGTAGTCTCTCCCCTTTATTCCGTGGTTTTGGATAAAAAGTTGGCAAATGAATAGTTTGGTTTAGAGCCACACTGGATACCACCTTTGGCATAAACATAGGGTTAGTTCTTAGAGACACCCTGTCCTGGTGGAAAATGAGGAAAGGTTCCACTGCCATTAGTGCCTGTAATTATGAAACTCTTCGTGCTGATGTTATTGCCAGGAGCAGAGCAGTTTTCCAAGAGATATATTTTAATTCTGCTGCGTTAGCTGGCTCAAAAGGAGGTAAAGTTAAATTTTTCCAAAACAAAGTTGAGGTCCCAAGTTGGAGTAGGTGCTCTACGGGGCGGTCTTATGTTTTTAGCTCCTCTGTGGTACTGTCTTACCAAAGGATTAGAGAAAATTGGTGGATCTGTGTTGTAACGAGCAGAGATGGCAGAGGCGTGGATCTGGATGGATGAGAAGGAGAGACCTTTGTCCAGCATCTCAGTTAAATATTGTAGTATCTGAGGAATGTTTGGGACATGAGGATCAAGGCTGTGAGCTTGGTTCCAGGCACAGAATTTCTTGCATTTATCCGAATAGGCTTTCCTGGTACTAGGCCTTCTAGCCTCCAGAATGACATCCATAACAGGTTTGGAGAGCGGCATTGCTTGCTTGACTAAGGAATCTTCCATGCAGCTAGGTTTAAGGTCTTCAGCTGGCTGTGTAGTATCTGATTGTTGTGCTGAGTCAGATGTGGGATTTGAGGCAAAATCCAGGGTGGTCCTTGTGCTAAGTTCTTTAAGATTGGGTACCAGTGCTGGCGTGGCCAGTCTGGTGCAATCAGGATCATCTTTGGCTCTTCTTGCCTGGCTTTTATGAGTAACTTTGGCAGGAGAGGTACTGGTGGGAAAGCGTATACTTGTAGGTTTTTCCAGCTGAATGAGGGGGCATCCACTTTCCATGCTTGTGGATGGTAACTCCTTGTGCAGAATTTCTGTAACTGGCAGTTCATTGGGGATGCAAACAGATCTATGTCCGGGCTCCACCATTTCTGTGTCATCATTCTGAATATTTGTGGATTCAATTCCCATTCGTGGGGATCCATGATGTTTCTGCTTAAGTCATCTGCCAGTGTGTTTTTCTCTCCTGGTAGGAATTGTGCTTGCAGATGAACTTGATAGTTTAGCGCTGTGTTCCACAAGGTCATGGCTTGCCTGCAGAGGGGATAGGAGTGAGTGCCCCCTTGCTTGTTTACGTACCACATAACTGTAGTGTTCTCTGTCTTTAGTAGTAGTTGTCCTGGATGCAGCAGGTCCTTGAAAGCTATAAGGGCATTTTGTACGCCTAGCATCTCTTTTTGATTGATGTGAAGATGCCTTTGTTCTGCGGGCCACTTGCCCTGAATACAGTTGCCTGCCAATGTGTGCTCCGCAGGCGTAATCCGATGCATCTGTTCTCAGTGTTTGCCTGGCTGTGGGTTGTGTAAAAGGCTGTCCCTTGTTGAGGTGACAAGCTTGAGCCCACCATTGAAACTCCTGTTGAAGGCAAGGAATTAGTGGTATAACTGTTTCCAAACTGAGTGTTGAGACCATACATTATTTAAGAAACATTGTAGTTTCCTCATATGCAGTCTGGCATATGGAATTAGTAGTATGCAAGATGCCATGTAACCAAAGGCCTGCAGAATTTTTCTTGCAGGGAGTTGGGACTTTGTTGCCATCAATTGAAAGTATTGAGTTAGTTGCCCTTGCTTGTCTGGCGTGAGATAAGCCATCTGGGCCGTTGTGTTCAAGCTGGCACCCAGGAATATTATCTCTTGTGAGGGCACTAGCTTTGATTTCTTTTTGTTTATTGTGTACTCCAGGCAACTTAACTTTTTTACAAACGCCAGATGCTTTAGAAGAATGTCCTTGCTCTCTGCTTGAATCAGGCAGTCGTCCAGGTACGGATAAATCTGAATTCCTTTCTGTCTGCAAAATGCAATTACTGTTGCCAGGCACTTTCTGAAGACCCTGGGTGCAGTAGATAAGCCAAAAGGCAGTGCAGCAAATTGATAGTGCATTGAACCAGCTATGAATCTGAGGTATCTTCTGCAGTTTTGTCTGATAGGGACATGCAGGTGTGCCTCCTTCAGGTCCAATGTCACGAGCCAAGCTTTCTTGCCCAGCATGGGAAGAAGCTGCTGTAGTGTCAACATTTTGAATTTCGGAACATCCAGGTAAGTGTTCAGAGAAGAAATATCCAGAATGGGCCTCCAGGCTTTGTCCTTTCTGGGAACCAGAAAGAGTAGAGTAAAATCCTTGTCCTTGCTCCTGTGGTGGTACCTTTTGAATAGCTCTCATATCCATGAGCGCTGTAATTTGTTTTTGAGCCTCTGCCCATTGATTTGGTGGCAGATTTGGCATTCCTTTTAACCTTGGCAGAGTGTGAAAGTGGAACCTGTAACCTTGAGATACAATGTTGAGAACCCATTTGTCTTTGGTGATCATATGCCAATTGTGATAGAAAAGAGCCAGTTTTCCTCCCAAGGGGGCTGCCAAGAGAGAGTTGTTTGGCAGCTGTAGTGGGAAGTCATTGGGGCTGCTTTTTATATGGTTGGGGCCTGTTCTTCCCCTTCTTTCTGGCCTGATGCAACCCATTGTAGAGGCCTGTAAGGACCTTGTGGTTGACCTCTACCTCTTAGATGTCTGTATCTGCCCCTTTGAGGTCTGTCTGTAACTGGAAAGGACCAATTCTTAGCCAATTTCTGCTAAATCTAGGAGGCTGAACCTGTGAGAAATCCTTCACCGTTTGCATAGATTTTGCCTTATCCTCCATTTTCTTTAATACCTCTTCAGCCTTACCTCCAAATAACACATCCTGCTGCAAAGGTGCATCCAATAATTTTGCTTTAATATGATCTGGTAACGTATGTTCTTTTAACCAAGCATGTCTTCTAATGACAGAGCCTGTAACTGCTGCTCTACAGGAGGCGTCTAAAGAATCAAAACCACATTGCAAAGTATGTTTTCCCACCTGTTCAGCTGCATGCAATAAATCCTGCATCTCTTTAAAAGTAGGAGGATCTGAATCTGGAAGCATTTTTTGTTTCAACTGAGACAGTAAAAATTGCTATTTTAGCATGTGAAACTAGCAATTTAAGGCTCTCATTGCTAAAGTTGCGGACGTATACACTTTCTTTCCCCATCTGTCTAATGCTCTGGAATCTCTGTCAGAGGGAACTGGATTCTTGGCTGATGAGGCCTTAACCCCTTTGGGTCCCTGAGAAATAGTTTCAGGGTCAGCAACAGGGCTTTTGTACAGAAATTTGTGAGAGTCAGGAACTCTGTAGTATTGGTTAGGTTTAACTGGGGCTGGAGGTAAGGAATCAGGATTTAAGCTAGATTCAGTATACACATCATTCACAATATCTAACACTGGCGGAATAGCAAGGGGTCTGAGGTAATAAAAAGAAGTCTCTGAGCCTTTTCTTGGATTCTGAGTAATCCTGGCCTTCCCAATGAATGGAAATGCTCCCTCATGGTGTGCAAGGTTTCCCCAAAGTAGTAGTCCTCAGGTGGAGAGGCTGAAAGAATAGACTTCCTCAGCATCAGAATCCTCATAAGGGGGTAAAGAATATCCTAGGTCTGAGGATGAATCTGAAGAGATGGACACCTGGTCGGAAGAGTCAGTCTGCATCCTGTATATGCCCTTTATCAGGAGGGGGATGGGACCCCCTGATTAGAGTGATTAGGTCTTCGGCCATTTTGAGCATTTCTAAGGCATGGAGGCCTGTGCTGGAGAATGCTGTATTTGTTTCTTTGATTTTAAAGCTGGTTTAGACTTAGCAGAGGGTTTAATGCTTAACTCAGTAGGTCTGAAAAACACCCTCTGAAGCTGCGGGCAGCTCCGCTACTCCAGATCCCTCTGAAGGGTTAGTTTCGGTAGGCTGAATAACTTGTGCGTCCGAAGGCCCGGCCATCTCCACGTGGGAGTCAGAGGCAGCCTGTGGTTCTACAGAAGCGGTAGTCAGGGGCTGCGAAGGCGCCTCGCTGAAAACCGGAGAACTGGCGACTGGCCTGCTGCTTTGAGTGCTGGTCCCTTTTTGGTTTGTTTCTAGAAGAGGCTTGGTCAGATTTGGGCCTCGGATGCCTATCCTTGTCTTTGCGCTTTTTATGTATTCCGGTCATCGGAAGTTCCAACGGCATGGTATAATTGAATTTTCTACCAAAATAATGTCGGGCAAAATCAGACGTTTAATAGTGCGCTTGTTAAACCTAGCACAAAACCGACAACCAGTGACGTTGTGGTCTGGGCCTAGGCATGGGATACAATAAGAATGGAAATCCTTATGAGGTATTTGCTTCCCACAAGAAATACAGTAATTAACTTTTACTGAAATCGGTCTGAGACTAGAAAACTTCCCCAATGGGGTGCTTAGCTTTTTAGAAGACTTTGGTTCTGGATTCGGAATGAAAATCTCAGGAGACGGCCGACCGGCACTTGTGAACTGCTTTTGCTTCGGGCACCACGCAGCAAGAAAGACTGAAGAAAATGGCGTCGGCTGCATCTTGTATCCCCCTGGCGCACTGACATCAGGGAGGAGGCGACAGCAACCGATGCCAGACCAAGACTTTGGAACTCAGGCCGACTGGGGAACCGCCTGACGGCAGGATAACCCAAGTGTAATGACTGCAACAGTGTAACACTATGAACATCTCCTGGGAATGAGAATGAGAGTAATTATTGTTTCCAGGCTGTGGAAATGCTGAGTCCAAACACTTTTTAGGTATCACTGAAGTTTCCTCATATGCAGTCTTGCATATGGAATTAGTAGAATGCAGGATGCCATGAAGCCCAAAGCCTGCAGTATTTTTCTTGCAGATAACTGGGCCTTTGTTGCCAAAAGTTTGAAATAGGTAGTCAGTTGCCTTTGTTTGTCTGGCGTGAGATAAGCCATCTGGGCAGTTGTATTTAAGCTTGCACCCAGGAATATTATCTTTTGAGAGGGTACTAGTTTTGATTTCTGTTCGTTGACTGTGTACCATAGGCATGGTAGTAATCGCTTTACAAATGCCAGATGCTGTAGTAGAATGTCCTTGTTCTCTGCTTGTATGAGGCAGTCGTCCAAGTAAGGATATATTTGTATTCCTCTGTCTGCAGAATGCAATTACTGGTGCCAGGCACTTTGTGAAGACCCTGGGCGCAGTAGATAAGCCAAAGGGCAGTGCGGAGAATTGGTAGTGCATTGAGCCAGCTTTGAATCTGAGGTATCTTCTGCATGTTTGTCTGATTGGGACATGCAGGTATGCCTCTTTTAGATCTAAAGTCACAAGGCACGCCGCATTGCCCAGCATGGGCAGAAGCTGCTGTAAGGTCAACATTTTGAATTTTGGTATATCCAGATATGTGTTTAGAATAGATAGGTCCAGTATTGGTCTCCAGGCTTTGTCCTTTCTGGGTACCAAGAACAGTCTTGAATAAAATCCTTGTCCCTGCTCTTGTTCTGGTACTTGTTGAATGGCCCTCATGTCCATGAGGGATGAGACTTGTTTCTGTGCCTTTGCCCATTGTTTTTTTGGTAGGTCTGGCCAATAGTTTGCCCTTGGCAGGGTATGAAAGTGAAACTTGTAGCCCTGTGACACTATGTCTAAGACTCATTTGTCCTGGGTTACTATGTGCCAATTTTGAGAAAAAAGTGCTAGTTTTCCCCTTAAAGGTGCTGCCAGAAGATAAGTGCTTGGTGCAGGCAGGGGGAAGTCATTGGGACTGTTTCCTGTAAGGCTGTGATTTGTCTTCTCCACTTTTGGAGGTAGAAGCACCCCATTGTTTAGACCTGTATGAACCCTGGGATCCGCCTCTTGGGTGTCTGTATCTGCTCCTTTGTGGTCTGTCTGACACTGAAAAGGACCAATTCTTTGTAGGCCAGTGTCTGCTAAATCTTGGAGGCTGTACCTGTAAGAAATCATTGACTGTTTGCATAGATTTAGCTTTGTCCTCCATTTTCTTTAACATCTCTTCTGCTTTAACACCAAACAAAGTATCATGCTGTAATGGAGCATCTAATAATTTTGCTTTAACATGATCTGGTAGATTTTGTTCCTTTAACCAAGCATGCCTCCTAATGACAGAACCCGTGACAGCGGCCCTGTAGGAGGCCTCCAAAGAATCAAAACCACATTGCAAAGTATGCTTTCCAACTTGCTCAGCTGCATGCAATAGATCCTGCATTTCTTTTTCTGCACCTTCAGAATTTATCAACATTTTCTGTTTAAACAGTGACATAATATATTGCTGATATTTGAGCATATGAAACTGACAATTTAAAGCCATTATAGCCAAGGTAGCAGAGGTGTAAATCTTCTTTCCCCATCTGTCTAATGCCCTAGAATCCCTGTCAGAGGGGGTAGGGTTTTTTGCAGTGGATGCCTTGACCCCCTTGGGACCCTGAGAAATAGTTTCTGGGTCAGCTGCAGGGTTTTGAAAAGGAATTTATGAGAGTCAGGCACCCGGTAGTACCTGTCCAGCTTAACAGGAGCAGGAGGTAAGGAGTCAGGGGTCAGACTGGACTCATCATCTACAATGTCAAACAGGCGGAATAGCTAGGGGCCTGTGTTGTGGGAGTAAAAGGAAGTATCTGAGCCTTTTCTTAGATTCCGAATAATCTTGACTCTCCCAGTGGAAATGTTCCCTCATGATATGCAAGGTTTCCCCAAAAGAGTAATCCTCAGGAGGAGAGGCTGAAGGGATAGATTCTTCAGCATCAGAATCCTCATAGGGAGGAAGAGAGTATTCCTGATCAGACGAGGAATCAGAAGAAATGGAAACCTGATCTGAAGATTCATATTCTGTCTCTTGCCCAGGCCTCATCAGGAGGGGGATGGAAATTAAGTCTTTGGCCATTTTGAGCATCTGTTTTTTGGGCATGGAGGCCTGACCATGAGGCTGCTGTACCTGTTTCTTTGTCTTTAAAGATGCTTTAGTCTTTGCCTTTGTAGCTGGAGTCGCTTTAATGTACAATTGAGTAGGTCTGAAAACACCCTCAGAAGCCGGATGCCTGCTCGGCGGCTCCGGACCCATCTGAGGGAATAGTTTGCGAAGGTCCAATACCTTGAGCCTCCAGAGGCCTAGGCAACATCACGTTGGAGCCCATAGTGGCCTGCGGGTCCAAAGTAGTGGGCGTCGGGGGCTGCGAAAGTGCCTCACAGAGCTGGCAAACTGGCGACTGGCTTAGAAGAAGCCTCGGCGTCTGTTTTAGACCTTGGATGCCCGTCCTTTTCTTTTTCTTTGCGTTTCTTGTGAATTGCGGTAGTTGGCTGGCAATCCGACGGCATCGTGTAATTAAATCTTCTGCCAAAATAGTGAAAAGCAAAACTGTACCGGTGCTTTATAGTGCACTGGTTAAATCTAGCACAAAACCGACAACAAGCAATGTCGTGGTCAGGGCCTAGGCAATGAATACAGTAAGAATGAAAATCCTTATGAGGTATTTGCTTCCCACAAGAAATACAATTATTAACTTTTTCTGACATCGGTCTGGAGCAAGAAAAAAGTTTTCCCCAATGGGGTACTTAGCTTTAAATGAAGACTTCGGATCTGAAATTCGAACACGAAAATCTCAGGAGTCGGCCAACCGACACTTGCGAACTGCTTCCGCTTCGGGCATCGCGCGGCAAGAAAGACTGAAGAAAATGGCGTCGGCTGCATCTTTTATACCCCTGGCGCACCATCAGGGAAGAGGCGACAGCAACAGACGCCGGACCTAGACCTTGGAATTCAGGCTGACTGAGGGTAGCCTGCCAGCAGGATAACCCAAGTGTAATGACTGCAACAGTGAAACACGAACAACAAAAGGGGGTATATGGCTAAAGGCCTGTGCTGAGGGAGAAGGAAATCCCAGAGCCTCTTTTTTGATTCTGAGAAATCTTGACTCTCCCAGTGAAAATGCTCCCTCAAAGTATGCAAGGTTTCTCCAAATGAATAATTCTCAGGAGGTGATGCAGATGGTATAGACCCCTCTGCATCAGAATCCTCATAGGGAGGTATAGATAATTCCTGATCAGAAGAGGAATCAGAAGAAATAGAAACCTGAAGATTCATAATCAGTGTCTTGCCTAGGCCTCTTATCTAGAGGGGGATGGGAACCCCTGATCAAGGTAATAAGGTCTTCAGCCATTTTGATCATCTGTTTTTTAGGCGCAGAGGCCTGTGCACGTGGCTCATGCGTCACTTTTAGAAGTTGCTTTTGTCTTTGGTTTCGCATCTGTCGTCGGTTTGATATACAAATGTTGAGGCCTGAATACACCCTCAGAAGCAGATACTTTTCATTTTTTGACAGTGCCATGTCCAACTATTCCCATACTTTATGAACTTACCAAGATGCACAAATCCTTGGAAAAAAACCCTATAAGGCCAATAATTTCAGTGAGAGGATGGATGACGGAACCCATATCAGTATACTTACAGGACATTCTGAAGGGCTACTTAAAATTTATACCAAGTTATATTAAGGATACAGGTGACTTTTACTCAACTATGTGCTGAGGAGGGATGCTGAGTATACTGGAAAAAAGATGCTAAGGATGAAGCTACCAGGTAACAGGAAAAGAGGAAGGCCTAAGATAAGGTTTATGGATGTGGTGAGAGAGGACATGCAGGTGTTTGGTGTGACAGAGCAAGATGCAGAGGACAGGAATTAATGGAAACAGATGATCCGCTGTGGCGACCCCTAACAGGAACACAAAAAGAAGATATAATTGGTATAGTGGCCATACTCATGATTCGTTCCTTGTGGTAACGCTTGATTGTAAAATCCCTTTTAACTGTAATACCCAATGACTGGAATTGATTGTGTAATGGAAATATTACAGGAATATGGAAATGTCTCTAGTAGGTATACTGAGACCATATGTGAATTATTAGATTTGGTACTGGAGAATATCTTTGCATTCAATAAACAAGTGTACCATCAGATATCTGGAACAGCTATGGGGACGGCCATAACCAGTACGTACGCTAACTTAACCCTTGGAATATAGGAAAAGAAAAATGTGCAAGGAAATAAAAATCCTTTTGTGTCCAACATTTTGTTTTATAAGCTTTTAGTGGATGACATTTCTCTGGTTTGGCATGGCAAGGTTGAGGAACTATAGTGCTTTTATGAGTATTTGAATGGCACTGCTGTATTTCTTAAATTTGAAATAACATTCTCTGATAGCTGCTTGAATTTCTTGGATGTTCAATTAAAGCTAATGGAGTGTGGTTTAGAGACATGTATACATAAAAAAGATGTGCAAGTAAATCAATATCTGCACAAAAAAAGTATGCATGCAAAAAGGACCTTTAAAAGTGTCCTTAAAAGCCAATACCTACGTGCCAGTAGATTGAATACTCAAATCAGACGTTTGTGGGAGTCAGATGCATGAAATTAGTAATAGTTTTCTTGAAAGAGGATACAATATAAGTGAAACAGAAAAAGCTAAGGGGGATGACTTGAGCCTGAGGGACTCAAAAGCTAAACCCTATTTTTCTGATTCGATGACCAATGTCTCTAATGATGTAAATACGGCTCAGATACAACCTCTATGATACTCTTATGACCTATAGTAGGGACCAGTAAGGTAAGAGAATGTCATTACGAATTAGGGCATTTTAAAGGCCATACCGGGCCATGAAAATTGGCTGAGACACCTATGTTTACCTATCGAAATTGTAACAACTTGAAGAAACTTTGGTGTTATAAGGATTTTTCTTTGAATAATACTGTCACTGTTTTTAAGAAAAAGGGTACTTTTCCTTGTCACAATTGTTCTTGTTGTTCCAGTATAAATCAGTCAGTGGTATTTGTGCATCCTGTGAGTGGTAGAAAATTTGTTTTTCATTACACTGTTACATGCAATACAGCAGCTATTTACCTTCCTACATGTAACAAATGTCTGGGGTTTTATGTTGGAAAGTCTGTTAGAAGGCTAAGGGATAGGATAATAGAGCATAGGTCTGAAATTCGTAGGAATATACTTACAAATTCTCTAGCAAAACACGCAAGTGAAACTGATGACACTCATCAGTTTAGCTTTGTTATGCAAGTTGTCTATCCCAAATGCTAGATGTGGTTATTTGATAAATTATGTAAATATGAAGGAATATGAGTGGATTGTTCGATTAGAAGCAGATAAATATTCAGGATTGAATAAGCAGGTTACACTTAAACCAGTTTTGAAAATGAAACAAAAAGTGAAGAAAAAATGAATGTTTTATTTATGTATATGTTGCTGCTACTGTGGTTTTAAGACCTTAATTGGTGTTTTGAAGATTGTTGCTGACAGGTTGCTGTGTCATGTGATGTGACTGATATGAGTTTTAAAAGTGCTGTTTTATAATCATTGTATGTAAGACACTGACGAAGGATAGTTGTATCTGAAATCTTTTTCGTTTTATTAAGGCTTGTCTGATGGTGTGGAGTACTACTTTTTTCTTGCTTGGTGTTGCTGTTTCGTATCTTTCCACCTTATCACTGGCTCACCTGCTTCTTGGTGTATTCAGGGAATAAGCCAGGATACAAGGTTCAGGGTTTGCAGCTGACACTGCAAAATCTGTCCCTCCTGCTGGGACAGCAGGGAGGGGGGTCTGATGTAGGTGCCAGGGTGGCACTGCTGTCAGACTGCGTAGGAGTGGGTACCAGTGCTGGCGTGGCCAGTCTGGTGCAATAAGGATTGTCCTTGGTCTGTCCTATTTGATTTTGAGTAGTACTTCTGAGAGGAGAGGCAGAGGGGGAAAGGCAAAAATTGAGAGGTTTTCCCATGTAAAGGGTAGGGCATCCACTTTCCAAGCTTGGCTGTGAGGAGTCCTGGTGCAAAATTTGCTCAATTGGTGGTTTTGGGGGAGGCAAAGAGGTCCACCTCTGGTGCCAACCCACCTGTGGATTAGAAGTTTGAATGAGTTGGGTTCCAGTTTCTACTCGTGTGGGTCCAATAGATTTCTGCTCAAGCCTGCCAGTGAATTTTGTTTGCCTTGCAGGAACTGAGCTTGCGGGTGCAGTTGGTTGCACAAGGCTGTGTTCCACAGGGCCATGGCTAACCTGCAGAGTGGGTAGGAATGAGTTCCCCCCTGCTTATGTACCACATAACTGTGGTGTTGTCCATCAGGAGTTGTCCTGAAGGCTAAGGTCTTTGAAGGCTGTCAGAGCATTCTACACAGCTAACATTTCTTTTTGATTGATATGCAGGTGAATCTGTCTTGAGCTCCATTTGCCCTGAATGCATTTGCCTGCCATGTGAGGCCCCCATGCATAGTCTGATGCGTCTGTTGTCAGGGTTTGGGCGGCGAGGGTTGGGTGAAAGGAAGTCCCTTGTTGTGGTTGCAAGCTTTTACCCACCAAAGGAACTCTGCCCTTAGACAAGGAATGATAGAAATCAGTGTTTCCAGGTCCTGAGAATGTTGACACCAGAGACTTTTTAAGTACCATTGAAGTTTCCTCATATGCAGTCTTGCATATGGAATTAGTACAATGCATGAGGCCATGAACCCTAGGGTTTGCAGTATTTTTCTTGCAGATAGCTGGGTTTTGGTGTCCATTAGTTTGAAGTAGTTTGTCAAAAAAAACTGCTTTTCTGGAGTGAGGAATGCTTTCTGGTAAGTTGTGTTCAAGCTTGCTCCCAGGAAAACAATCTTTTGGTTGGGCACCAGATGCGATTTCGTTTTGTTGATGGTGTAGGAGTCTCTTCACAAATGCCCGGTGCTGAAGTAGCAATTCTTGACTGTCTGCCTGAGTCAAGCAATCGTCCAAGTATGGGTAAATTTTAATATTTCTCTGCCTGCAGTATGCAATGGCTGGAGCCAGGCACTTTGCGAATACCCTGGGGGCAGTAGATAAGCCAAAGGAAAGTGCAGAGAACTGATAGTACATAGAGAGCCTGCCCTGAAACATAGACATTTTCCCTTATGGGGATGTGCAGATAAGCTTCTTTTAAGTCTAGGGTGACTAGACAGGAGTCCTTGGCTAGCATAGGAAGAAGCTGTTGTAGTGTAAGCATTTTGAATTTTGGTACCACCAGGAAGGTGTTGAGAATTGATAGATCCAGGACAGAACACCAAGAGTTCTCTTTTCTGGGCACCAGGAACAGTCTGGATAGAAACCCTGTCCCTTTTGCTTTATTGAAACAGGTTGCATAGCCCTGATACTGAAAAAAGAAAGTACTTGCTTTTGAGCCTCTGCCCACTTGCTTTGGAAGGAGGTCTGGCAATCCACTTGGGGTCGGCAGTGAGTGGAAGTAGAATCTGTATCCCTGGGATACAATGTTTAGGACCCATCGGTCCTGGGTAATGGACATCGTTTTTTTTTTATTGCAGGGCGAGTTTTCCTCCTAGGGATGCAAGTACTTGGGCATGGCTACGAAAGATGATGGACAAGTCATTGTGAACTTTTTCCTTAAGGGGTGGCTTACCACTCTGTTTTTGAAGTGGGAGCACTCCATTGTTTGGATCTTGGCATACCCTGAGATTGTAGTCTTGGTGGTCTGTTGCCCCTGGGTTTGGGCTGAGAAGGCCTGGGAGGGACTGGAAAGGACCAGTTCTTAGAAGGCCAATGTCTACTGAATCTAGGTGACTCTACCTGTAAGAAATCTAACCGTTTGCATAGATTTAGCTTTTCCCTCAATCTTAAGAACTTCGTCTGCTTTTGTGCCAAACGTTCCTGATTTAATGGAGCATCTAGTAATTTTGCTTTGACATGGTCTGGCAAGATTTGTTCCTTCAGCCAAGCATGCCTTCTCAGTACAGACCTAGTGACAGCAGCCCTGCAAGATGCTTCTAAGGCATCAAAACCACACTGCAAAGTATGTTTACTAACTTGGTTTGCAGAATGCATTAACTTGTAAATCTTTTTTTCTGTAAAATCTGGACGCAACAACATTTTTTAATTAGTTCCATATGCTGCTGCTGGTACTTCAACACGTGAAAGTGGCAATTTAAAGCCCTGATGGCAAGAACTGCAGAGGTATATACCTTCTTACCCCATCTGTCTAAAGCTCTAGAATCCCTGTCCGAAGGGGTAGGGTTTTTGGCTGTAGTAGACTTAATACCTTTAGGTCCCTGGGAAATGGTCTCTGGATCCACAGTGGGATTCTTAGAGAAATTTGAGAGAGTCAGGTACTCTGTAGTACCAGTCAGGTTTTCTAGGAGCTGGTGGTAAAGTATCAGGAGTAAGACTGGACTCCATGAAGACATCTACAATACCCAGGACAGGGGGTATAGCTAGAGGCCTGTGCTGAGGCAAGTCTAAAAATTCTCTGAGTCTCTTTTTGGACTGTGGGTAATCCTGGCATTCCCAGCAGAAATGCTCTCATAAGGTATGCAAGGTTTCACAAAAGAAAAGTCTTCTGGAGGGGAGGCAGAGGGAATGGAATTCTCAGCATCTGAATTCTCACTGGTAGATAAAGGTATGCCCTGGTAATCAGAGGGATCACAGTCATCTGACTCATGGTCTGTGGAATCAGAAGGAAAATCAATTTTTTGTCTTTTAGATGGGGAAGGCTGGCTTCCCATAATTAAAGTTTTAAGGTCTTCAGCTATTCTAAGCATTTGTTTCTAAGGCATGGGAGTTTGACCATGCAATTTGGTCAGTTTTCTAGGCGTAGTGTGAACTTTGGGCCTGAGAAACT
This sequence comes from Protopterus annectens, assembly GCF_019279795.1. Classification (NCBI taxonomy): domain Eukaryota; kingdom Metazoa; phylum Chordata; order Ceratodontiformes; family Protopteridae; genus Protopterus; species Protopterus annectens. The sequence continues at coordinate 441,494,257 of NC_056747.1, read as the reverse complement.
AGAAGTTTTAGTCAGAAACGAAGTAGTCTGTTTAATACGAACATTGGAAGGTTAGAATACACCCTCAGAAGCCGGTGCCTGCACAGCGGCTCCAGACCCAACCACGGTAGAGACATCTGCAGATTCCATAGTCGAAGCAGCATCTCACGGCATACTGGACTCCGAATGGGTCTCAGCAGAGGCCTGTGAATCTGCAGAAGCGGGTATCGGGGGCTGCAAAGGCGCCTCACTGAGTACGGTCGACTAGCTTAATGGAAGAGTCGTCGGCAGTTTTGGACCCATGTGATCTCTGCCTTTATCCTTAGTTTTTTTTTTTTTGGAAGATCGGTAGACGGATGGCTTATCGAAGCCATTTCGGAATACGGAGAATGAGAAAGAAAGAATTTAGCGACAAAGATAGCCCGACGACGAATAGTTCGGGCATTAAACAAGGCACAAAACCGACAGCAAGGAACGGTATGGTCTGGGCCTAAGCAGGTGACGCAGTAAGAATGAAAATCTCTGTGAGGTATTTGCTTTCCACAGGCAAGACAATTAACATATTCTTGCCGTCAGTTAGAAAAAAAAAAAAAAAAAAACGTTCCCCAACGGGGTACTTTGCTTTAGAAGACTTCAGGTTTGAAACCTGAACAACGAAAATTTCAGGTAGCGGCCGACCAGCACTTACGAACTGCTTCTGCTTCGGGCTCCCCCCATGGCAAGAAAAGCTGATGTAATGGCATCGGCTGCATGTTTTATACCCCTGACGACCTGACGTTATGGAACAGGAGACAGCAACCGACACAGAAATCTCAAGACTCAGGTATTTGGGCCGACTGAGGGCCAACTGCAGGCAGATAACACAAGTGTGATGACTGCAACAGGGAAACACGAACATCTAAAGTTACTGCAGCAGTGATCAAGTGATGAACATGAAGAGGCCAAAGGATAACTTCACACAAATAACGTACCAGAGGCAACCAGGCCTTGAAGGAGTCCTGATTCTCAGAGGGGAACAGACTAAAAAAATCTCTTGGATTTATACATACAATTTTCTAGCAGCATTTGTTTCACTTCCTTTACTACCAACTACACGTGTTCCAAAACACTGTCTAAAAAGTATCAAACCTCTATCACCCAGGCAGTCAGCTGAAGTGTTTTTCAGGTTGCGGTGCATCAAAAGGCATCTTCTAAGCCTGTTTGAAAAGAATCCTGGAGCAGAATTTCTTTAACAGTCTTTTGAAAAAAGGCAAACAAGATCTACTCGAGGTGCTCCCCAAAGTTGGATCAATTCCTGGAAGACACCGGGATGTACTTTCATTTTGTGAAGGTCTGTTCCAGTACTGCTCAGCTTGTCTGCTACAATGCTTTACTCTGACTAAATGTATCAGGCCTGAAGAGTCAGACTAAGATGAATTGCTATCTCCAAGGCAATTTGGAATCTTGGTGACTGAGAAGAGGTCTAGGACTGGTCTCCAGATGCCCTCTTTTTTTGGCACCAGAAAGATCCTTGAATAAAAAAAAACTGCCTGAGATGAAGCACAAGTTCTAACACCCCCCATGCAAACGTGCTCTAAAAATGGGACGAAGCAGGGACATCTTATTTACAGTTCGAGGAATTCCAAGAAACAAGCGACAGAACTCCCACTGCCAATTGCAACCCTGGTGGATAAGTCTCAGAACAATTCTTCTGAGATAATCTCACTCCACCATGAAAGATGAAGGCCTAGACTGAGAGATCTGAAGGACTGCCAGTGTGAGGAAGAGGAAGGTGGTACAACAGGCAAATAGTCAAATTTTTGGATTGTTCTTGGTTTTGGAAAGCACCATTTTTCTTTGAGCATCCTTGCCACGGTTTACTGAAAATTTGCTTGCTAGAATTTTGCATAGATTTATTCTGTTTCTGGAAAAGGATCATGAAAAGGAAGGAAAAATGTTTTACAAAACTTTGAAAAGAAGGGTTGAAACATCTGAATGACCTCTTGAATCAATTTCCTTCATCAAACTTTAGCAACTTCAGCAGCAGAGGGGCCAAATAACATATCTTTGCCCAGTGGAGAATTCAAACTCCAAGTTTTAACATCTTCTGGAAGATGTTGAGAACATTAACAGGCCGACCTTGTAAAGGAATCAGTAGCAGTTGCTGTAGAAACAGCAATAGCAGAGTTATTAGAGCACCTTAAAATGTGCTGGTCAAAGTTTTAACCTTTGAAGGTCAACAGTTAACCTTCTCATGCTCTCAAAAGAAGCCAGTAAATATTTAACACGAGCCTGGCAATGTGAAATTCTGGAAGTTAAGGTAGCAGAAGAATAAACTTCAACTTAAAATCTGTCAAAGTTTTCACATCCTAGTCAGAGGAAATAGGATTAGCCATTCATAGTAGGTCTAGCAGAACAGAGCTTCAGGATATGATCTGGGACTAGAAAATTACTTGCGTGTCTGAGGTACTCTGTATAACCTATTTGACTTTTGGAGGCTGGGGGCTGACTTTAGGTATACTACAAGCTGTAAAGTAAACCGCCTCTAAGGCAGACAGCACAAAGCAGCAGCTGCAGGTTCAGGGAACTCCAGTTAAAACAAATATGTTTACTTGGCAGGTATTTCATTTTACTCCCACTGAAATACATCACTCATTTTGATAATAGTATCTGCCAAAAGACAACTCATCCAGAAACTTTCCTCAGAATCTTCAGCAGAATTATCTGAAGAATCACACTACCCCTCCCTGCTTATCTGACTGTTCCCCAAAAGCATTGCATAAGTAAAAATCTCTTTAGTAACATGACAGTCCCACAAAAATAATTTTCTTGCATAAAATGATCAAATTCACACAAATTATCACAGAAAAATGATGCAATGGAAGGTTTTCCCCAGAAGGGGGCTTATCTGCCCAGCTTTGAAAGGACTGCCTGCTGACCAGTTTCAGTAAGCCAGCGGAGGCAAAGCCAGTGCAGGCAAAGCACTTAGACAAGAAAGCTCCAAAGCTTTCGGGCACCCAATCTGCCCCATATGTGGTCTGCATAAGTCAATGGAGTCAATGGCAGTCTGGATATGTGGAAGTTGTCCTACAGCTTTTAAATGTATCCAATGGTCATATCCTAAAAAAGGGAATAAAGTACAGTTGTGTACACTTAACATAAATGTAGATGTTAGAGTGCATTCACTGTTGCAATCATTACATTTGGGTTATCTGCCTGCGGGTAGCCCTCAGGCGGCCTGAATATCAAAGTCTTGGATTCCTGTGTCAGATGCTGCTTCCTTTTCCATGACGTCAGGTTGTCAGGGGTATAAAACATGCAGAAGACGTCATTACATCAGTTTTTCTTGCCTCAGATGTCAGGTGCCCCCATAATGGGAAGCAATTATATGTTTAGGTTACACCTCCAACTAAAAGCAAATACACCAGAAAGCAGAAATGCACTAAACAAGAAGAAAAGTATAGCCAAGAGAAGTCAGGGGGCTGGAGGGAGGGTAAAGTACAGTTTTGTACCTACCATAAATGTAGATGTTCGATAGATATGCAACTGCAGTCCTTACATATGGGTTGTCCTGCCTCAGGCAGCCCTCGGTCGGCCGGATTCCAAAGTCTGGCTCCGGCGTCGGCTGATGTCGCCTCCTCTCCGACGTCAGAGCGGCTGGGGTATAAAAGCATCAGCCGACGCCATCTTCCTCAGTGTTTCTTGCCACAGATGCCAGGTGCCCTCCAAGGAAGGATAAATTTAGAACTGGATAAAAAATTCCAGACATACACAACAGTAATAAACAGATACACCATAACAGATATCCCCAGCTAATCATAAAAGGAGGGAAGTGGACCCAACATACAGAGGGGTAGGAGGGAGGGAAAACCTGACTGCAGTTGCATATCTATCGGACATCTACATTTATGGTAGGTACAAAACTGTACTATGTCCTTCAAGAATGCAACTGCAGTCCTTACATATGGGTTGAATACCATAGCCAAGATGGAGGTGGTAGGCTCTAAGATAGGGATGGTGTAGCTAAAATGCCGTGCAGGACTGCCGAAGCAAAGCCTGCCCGGGATCTGGAATATAAAGGCAGGTTGTAGTGCTTGGAAAATGTATGCACGGAGCTCCATGTAGCAGCTTCTAGAATGTCCTTTGTAGCCACCCCTCTTAGAAAGGCTGTGGAGGTGGCCGTAGCTCTGGTGGAGTGTGGCCTAATATTGGCTGGCACACCCTTTCCATGGAAAGAATAACAGAATCTGATGCAATGTCCAATGCATTTTGAAATTGTTTGTTTGGAAATTGCCTTTCCTTGTACTCCAGCAGCGTATGCTACAAATAGCTGGTCAGACTTTGTTGGCCTTTGTTCTGTCCAAGTAGTAGCGTAGTTGTCTGTGTATGTCCAAAGTGTGTAGCAACTTTTCCCCTTTATTTTGAGGATTGGGGAAGAAGGTAGGCAGGTGAATTGCTTGATTTAGAGACACCCTGGATATCACTTTTGGCATAAAAGAGGGATTGGTTCTTAAAGAAACTCTGTCCTGATGAAAAATGAGAAATGGAGGTACTGCCATGAGGGCTTGTATCTCTGAAACTCTTCTTGCTGAAGTAATTGCCAACAGGAAAACTGTTTTCCAGGAAAGAAATTGCAATTCTGAAGATGCTGCTGGCTCAAAAGGTGGAAGAGTTAATTTTTCCAACACGAAGTTGAGGTCCCATGCAGGCACTGGTGGTTTTCTGGGAGGTTTGATATTCTTTATCCCTCTTAGAAATTGTCTTAGCAAAGGATGTGAAAACACAGGTGGATCAGTGTTGTACTTTGCTGAAATTGCTGAAGCATGTATTTTTATGGAAGAATAGGAAAGTCCGTTATGCAGCATTTCTGCCAAGTATTCTAGTATCTGTGGGATGCTCAATACTGATGCATCCTGACCCTTGTTGGTAATCCAGATGTTGAATCTCTTCCATTTAGCTGAATAAGTCTTTCTGGTGGAAGGTCTGCGTGCTTCCAATAAGATCTGTTGAACTTCCTTGGAGAGAGACATATGGGGAGAATTCATGGAACCCTTCAAGTTGTCAGCTACAGAGTTTGCAGGTTGGGATGAACCGTCCCGTAATTGTGCTGGGTCAAAAGTAGAGGCCATTGGGGCAGGGGCCACGGCTTGGTGCAGGATATGCTCCTTAGTAATGGATACCAATGCTGTCTTGGCCAATCTGGAGCTATTAAGATGCCTTTCGGTTGATCTGCTTTGATCTTCAGAAGCACCTTGGTCATTAATGGTAGAGGTGGGAATGCATAGATTGTTAGAGAGTTCCAGCTGAAGGAGAGAGCATCCATTCTCCAGGCTTGTGGATGGTGTGTCCTCGAGCAGAACTTTTTCAGATGATGATTGAGGTGCGAGGCAAAGAGATCTATGTCCGGCCTCCCCCATGCCTGAGTTATTTGTGCAAATATGTCTGGATGCAACCTCCATTCGTGCGGGTCCAGGATGTTTCTGCTTAGACTGTCCGCCAGAACATTGTCCTTGCCCGGAACAAACTGTGATTGCAGCTGTATGTTCAGTTTCAGGGATTTTTCCCAAAGATTCATTGTTAGTCTGCAGAGGGGGTAAGAATGAGTACCTCCCTGCTTGTTTATATACCACATGACAGTGGTGTTGTCCGTCTTTATTAACAGTTGACCTTGTTGAAGATATTTTCCGAAGGCCTCGATTGCATGAATTACTGCTAACATCTCTTTTTGATTGATGTGTAGATGCACTTCCTGGGGGGGGGTCCATTGCCCTTGAATGCATCTGCCCTCCATGTGCGCCCCCCATCCAAGGTCTGAGGCGTGTGTTGTAATGGTTTGGCTTGCTTGAGGTTTGTCGAAAGGCATACCCTTGTTTAACTGACTTGCTTGGGCCCACCACAAAAATTCCCTTTGTAGACATGGGATTAGTGGGATAATTCCACAAAAATTCCCTTTGTAGACATGGGATTAGTGGGATAATTGCTTCTAAGTTGTGGCTGTGTTGAAACCATAAACTTTTTAGGTACCATTGCAGTTTTCTCATGTGTAGTCTTGCCAGTGGAATCAATAGAATGCAAGATGCCATGTAACCCAGGGCCTGCAGGATTTTCCTTGCAGTCATGTGGGCGAGCTTTGCTAGGCTTTTGAAGTAATCTGGTAATTGTTCTTGCTTCTTTTCTGTGAGGTAAGCCATTTGAGATTTTGTGTCTAGTTTGGCTCCTAGAAAAATTATTTGTTGGGATGGCAGTAGTCTTGATTTTGGAATGTTGACTGTGTATCCCAGAGCCTGTAGTAAGTGAATGACATAATTCAAGTTTTTTGTCAAGGCTTGCTTGCTGTCCGCTTGTATAAGGCAGCCATCCAGGTAAGGGTATATTTGTATCCCCAGGAGTCTGCAATGTGCAATTACTGATGCCAGGCATTTCGTGAACATTCTGGGCGCAGTAGATAAGCCAAAGAATAATGCTGAGAATTGATAATGCTCTGACCCTGCAAGAAATCTGAGGTATCTTCTGCAACTGTGTCTGATTGGGACATGCAGGTATGCCTCCTTGAGGTCCAGAGTAACCAGCCAAGACCCCTTGCCCAGCATGGGAAGGAGTTGCTGTAGCGTCAGCATTTTGAATTTTGGTACAATGAGAAAAGTGTTTAGAGCGGACAAGTCCAGTATAGGCCTCCATTGATTTTCTTTTCTTGGAACAAGGAACAGTCTTGAGTAGAATCCCTGGCCTTGTTCCTGAGGAGGAACCTTTTCTATTGCTTTGATTTGTAACAGCTTTGAAACTTGTACGAATGCCTCTGCCCTTTGATTTTGTGGCAGGTTTGGCATGCCTTGTCTTGTTGGCAAAGTATGGAAGTGGAACCTGTAGCCTTGTCTTGTTGGCAAAGTATGGAAGTGGAACCTGTAGCCTTGGTCTATTATGTCCAGAATCCATTTGTCCTTTGTTAAAATGTGCCAATTTTTTGAAAATAAGGATAATTTTCTGCCTAAAGGTGCTTCTCTTTGAGCCTTGGTCGGTGGTGTCAAAATCAAGTCATTGTGATTGTCCCTGGGGAGCAGTGGAAGTCCCTGCTGCACCTCTCTGAATAGTTGGTTGCCATTGGCGTCCCCTGTAGGAGCCTCGGTATTGCCCTCTCCCTCGGACACGCCTGTTCTTTCCCCTTTGAAACTTGTCAGTGTCTGGAAAGGACCAATTCTTTGAAGGCCAATTCCTGCTGAACCTCGGTGGCTGAACCTGAAGGAAGTCTTTGACTGTCTGCACTGATTTAGCCTTCTCCTCAATTGATTTCAAGACATCCTGAGCATTAGCACCAAATAGCTTGTGTTTTTCCAGAAGTGCATCTAGAAGCTTTACTTTAACATGATCTGGCAATGCCTGTTCTTTCAACCATGCATGTCTACGTATGTCGGCCCCTGTCATAGCTGCCCTACATGAAGCTTCCAATGCATCATAACCACACTAAAGAAAATTATTGCTAACCTGCTGTGTATTATGAACCAAATCCTGCAAGGCCTTCCTATCTAAAGGCTCAGGAGAGGCTAACTTTTTCTGCAAATCATCCATCAAGAAATCCTGATACTGAAACATATGAAAAAGGCAGTTAAGGGCCCTCATGGCAAGGGTGGTTGAGGTATAAACTTTTTTGCCCCACCTCTCCAGGGCCCTAGATTCCCTGTCTGCGGGCAAAGGATTTTTGGCCGTGGAGGTGGCTACTCCTTTGGGCCCCTGGGAAATAGTTTCTAGATCAACAGAATGGGCCTTAAAAAGATGCTTATGAGTTTCAGGAACCCTGTAGTATCTGTCTGGCTTAACAGGAGCAGGAGGGAGAGAATCTAGAGAAGCACTCGAATCTGAGTACACATCATCCAATACATCTAACACTGGGGGATAGCTAAAGGCCTGTGCTGGGGAAGCTTAAGGAAGGTACGAAGCCTTTTCCTGGAGTCGGAGAATTCCTGGCCCTGCCACTGAAAATGCTCTCTCATGGAGTGGAGAATTTCCCCAAAAGAAATATCCTCAGGAGGGGAGGCAGAAGGAATAGATTCCTCCGCATCAGAATCCTCGTAGGCCTGGAAGGACTTTTCCTGGGTATCTGAGTGATTAGAGTCACCGGAGGCCTCATCTGAAGAAAGGGTGTCTGTCTGTTCAACCCTGGGCCTTTTGTCTGAGGGCGGCTGAGAACCTCTGTCAGGATGAGCCTGGGAACCTCTGATTAAGGAGATTAGATCTGCAGCTAAAGTCATGATCTGTTTATCAGTAGTGGGACCCTGAGAAAGAGTTTTAGGAGGGTGAGACTTAGCCTGGCTGGCAGCCTTAGCACGTGTGTAGGCCTTGATTGACATGGACACCGGAGACCTAGCTGCCCCACGTGCTGCAGTAACTTTGTCCACCAGTATGGTCTCGGGCAAATCTTGGGCTTCAGCTTCTGGGGGAAAATCAACAACCGGCACCGGCGAAGGCTCCGGGGCCGAAGAGAACAGTAAAGCGGTGTCGTTGGTCTGGAGCGGTGGAATAACCGCCTCAGAAGGGACCGATGCACTTGCGGTAGGTTTTGGCGTGGTGTCGGAGGAAGTCGCGGGCCGAGAATGTCGGTCCCGGTCCTTCGGTTTTTGGAAATGTGTTGTCGGTTGTTCCAACGGCATGATATACGAGTATTTTTCGCCAAAAAAGTCTTCAGCAAATTCTGCCCGGCGCCTGCGTGTGCGCTTGTTGAAGCAAGCACAGGCAGCACAGGCCGAGACGTCGTGGTCTGGGCCAAGGCAGGGAAGGCAGTAAGAATGGAAGTCCTTATGAGGTATTTGTTTACCACAAGACAAACAGTTACTAACTTTTGCAGTTTTGTCTGACATCGGCCGAGGCAAGAAAAGGTTCCCCAACGGGGTACTTAGCTTTTTGATGACTTCGGATACTGAAAACACAGGAGCTGACCGACCAGCACTTGCGAACTGCTTCTGCTTCGGGCACCGCGCAGCAAGAAAGACTGAGGAAGATGGCGTCGGCTGATGCTTTTATACCCCAGCCGCTCTGACGTTGGGGAGGAGGCGACATCAGCCGACGCCAGAGCCAGACTTTGGAATCCGGCCAACCAAGGGCTGCCTGAGGCAGGACAACCCATATGTAAGGACTGCAGTTGCATTCTTGAAGGACATCCAAGACTGCAACAGTGAATACACTCAAACATCTACATTTACGGTAAGTGTACACAACTGTACTATGTTCTTCGTCTTTCACTGTTGCAGTCATTATATTTGGGTTGATTTCCAAAACTAAGGAAGGAAGGAGGAAGTTAGAGAGCATTAGGACCAGCTATTAAGTCCTGCAAGACTCCAGTGGCAAAACCAGCTCTGGATTTAGAAAGAACAGGCATGTGGTAATGCTTGGTGAAGGTATGTACAGAGCTCCATGTTGCAGCTTCTAGGATGTCCCTGGTAGGGACACCTCTGAGAAAGGCTGTAGAGGCAGATGCAGCCCTGGTGGAGTGTGATCTTATCCCCTTGTGGGGTAGGTTTTCCATGGTGCTTATAGCAGAAATGAATGCAATGGGCTATCCACTTACAAATGGTTTGCTTTGAAATGGCCTTCCCCTCTGCCCCTGCAGCAAAGCCAACTAGCAGCTGTTCAGATTTTTTGAGAGGCTTAGTCCTGTCCAAATAAAATCTATGTTGTCTGTGTACGTCCAGAGTGCAGCATTCGTTCTTTATTTTGTGGCTTCGGGAAAAAGTAGGCAAATTAATGGACTGATTAAGGGCCACACTAGATACCACCTTGGGCATAAAGGAAGGATTGGTCCTGAGGGACACCCTGTCTGCATGGAAGATGATGAAGGGCTCCACTGCCAAAAGTGCCTGTAATTCTGACACTTCTAGATGAAGTGATGGCTAGAAGTAAGGCTGTTTTCCAAGAAAGGAATTTCAAATCTGCAGTTGCAGCTGGTTTGAAAGGAGGTAGAGTGAGATTTTCCAATACAAAGTTAAGGTCCCAGGCTGGAGTAGGGGCTCTCCTGGGTGGTCTTAAAATTTTAGCCCCTCTGAGGAATTGCTTTAGCAGTTGTTGAGAGAAGGGTGGTTCAGTATTATAATGTGCTGAAATGAAAGAAGCATTAATTTTAATTGACGAGAAGGAAAGGCCCTTGTGGAGCATCTCTATTAAGTAATGAAGAATATGCGGTAAAGCTGGGCACTTGTTGTGCCCATCCTCCAAGTCTGGCTCCAGGAACAGCATCTTTTCCACTTTTCAGCATAGAATTTTCTAGTACAAGGCCTCCTTGCCTCCAGAATGACATCTAGCACCTGCTTACTGAGGGATGCTATTGGAGGGCTCAAGGAATTAGCCAGGCTGCAAGGTTCAGGGTTTGAAGCTGAGGGTGCAGAATCTGGCCCTCCTGCTGAAACAGCTGGGGGGGGCTCTGAGTCAGGTGCCATGGTTCCAGCAGTGACATACTGCGCAAGAGGGGGTACCAGTGCTGGCGTGGCCAGCCTGGTGCAATCAATATTGTCCTTGGTTTGTCCTGTTTGATCTTTAACAGAACCTTCAAGAGGAGAGGCAGAGGGGGGAAAAGGCAAACTGAGGGGCTTTCCCAGGTAAAGGACAGGGTATCCACTTTCCAAGCTTGACTGTGGTAAGCCTTGTGCACAATTTGTCCAACTGGTAGTTCTGAGGGGAGGCAAACAGGTCTATCTCTGGATTCCGCTGGATTTGTTTCTCAAGAGATTGAATATCTTTGGTTCTAGTTTCCACTCATGTGGGTCCATGAGATTTCTGCTTAGGTCTACCAGTGAACTTAGCTTGCCCGGAATTGAGCTTGTAGGTGCACTTGATCAAGACTGTGTTCCACAGAGCCATGGCTAGTCTGCAGAGAGGGTATGCGTGGGTTCCCCCTGCTTGTTTATGTACCACATAACTGTGGTGTCTGCCTTTACCAATAGTTGTCCTGGAAGAATATGGTTCTTGAAGGCTGTCAGGGAATTCTGTACGACTAACAATTTATTTTTGGTCGATATGCAGGTGCATCTGTCTTGGGTTCCATTTGCCTTTAATGCACTTCCCTGCCAAGTGAGCCCCCCCATGCATAGTCTGATGCGTCTGTTGTTAGGGTTTGGGAGGCAGGGGGTATAGTGAATGGGAGCCCCTTGTTGTGGTAGCAGGCCTCTGCCCACCAAAGGAACTCTGTCTTTATACAAGGAATGGTAGGAATCATCGATTCCAGATCCTGAGAATGTTGACACCATAGACGTTTTAGATACCACTGTAGTTTCCTCATATGCAGTCTTCCATATGAAATTAGTAGAATGCAAGAGGCCATGAAACCCAGGGCTTGCAGGATTTTCCTTGCAGACAGCTGGGGTCTTTGTGGCCAGTAGTTTGAAGTAGTCTGTCAAACTTGTTTCTCTGGCATGAGGTAGGCCATCTGGGAAGTTGTGTTCAAGCTTGCTCCCAGGAATACAATTTGTTGGCAGGGTACTAGACGGGATTTCTTTTCATTTATGGTATACCCCAGTGAGGTTAGAAGTTTCTTTACAAATGCCAGATGTTTCAGTAGCATGTCCGGACTTTCTGCCTGAATTAGACAATCGTCCAGGTATGGGTATATTTTAATATTTCTTTGCCTGCAAAATGCAATGGCTGGAGCTAGACACTTTGTGAATATCCTGAGTGCAGTAGATAAGCCAAAGGGAAGTGCAGAGAACTGACAGTGCATGGAGCCTGCTCTGAAGCGTAGGTATTTCCCTTACTGGAATGTGCAGGTAAGCTTCCTTTAAGTCTAAGGTTACCAACCACGCATCTTTGCCTAGCATAGGAAGCAGCTGTTGAAGTGTTAGCATTATGAATTTTGGGATTACCAAAAAGGTGTTTAGAATAGAGAGGTCCAGGATAGGATGCCAGGAGCTGTCTTTTCTGGGTACCAGGAAAAGTCTTTAGTACAAACCTTGTCTCCTTTCTTCTGCTGGGACAGGTTGAATAGCCCTGACACTTAGAAGAGAGAGAACCTGCTATTGAGCCTCTGCCCACTGATGGCCAACCGTCTGGTGTTGGTAAGGTGTGGAAGTGGAATCTGTATCCTTGGAAAACTATATTTAGAACCCATTTGTCCTGGGTAATAAGTTTCCAGTTTTTTGCATGTAGGGCGATCTTTCCCCTTAAGGGAGCAGGCAGTAGAGCAGAGCTTGGAAGGTTTAAGGTTTAGCTTTGGAAGTGGGAGCCCCCCACTGCTTAGGCCTGCGAGTACCTTGAGACTGTAGCCTAGGTGGTCTGCAGTTCCTGGGTTTGGGCTGAGAAGGCCTGGAAGAGACAGGAAAGGACCAATTCTTAGAAGGCCAATGCCTACTAAATCTGGGAGGCTGTACCTGCAAGAAATCTTTAACAGTGTGCATAGATTTAGCTTTTTCCTCCATCTTTTTTAAGGACGTCTGCTTTGTTGCCAAACAGGCGGTCTTGATTTAAGGGAGCATCCAGTAATTTAGATTTAACATGATCTGGCAAATTTTGCCCCTTAAGCCAAGCATGCCTTCTAAGTACAGACCCAGTGACAGCAGCCCTGCAAGATACTTCTAAAGAGTCAAAACCACACTGCAAAGTATGTTTACCAACTTGTTCAGCAGAATGCATTAAATTCATTAAATCCTGTAATTTTTTTATTTTCAGCACAGTCAGGAATCAACATCATTTTCTGTTTAAGAAGGTCCATAATATGTTGCTGATACTTTAACCCTAATGGCCAAAGCAGCAGAAGTGTATACCTTCTTACCCCATCTCTCCAAGGCTCTGGAATCTCTATCACAGGGGGTAAGGTTTTTGGCAGTAGTAGCCTTAATGCCTTTAGGTGCTTGGGAAATCGTCCCTGGGTCCGCAGTAGGATTCTTGAAGAGGAACTTGTGAGAGTCAGGTACCCTGTAATACCGGTCAGGTTTTCTGGGAGCTGGAGGTAAAGTGTCAGGGGCCAGGCTAGATTCCAAGAAGGCATCATCTACAATGTCCAGGACAGGAAGGATAGCTAAAGGCCTGTATTGGGGGAGGAATAAGAATTCCCTAAGCCTCTTTTTGGAGTCAAGAGTAATCCTGGCTTTCCCAGCGGAAATGCTCCCTAAGAGTGTGCAAGGTTTCACTAAAAGAAAAACCTTCTGGAGGGGAAGCAGAAGGAATGGAATCCTCTGCATCAGAATCCTCAGGTAGATAAGGGAAAATCCTGGTAATCAGAAAAAAACAAATTTCAGAATCCTGACCAGAAGAATCAGAAGGAAAATCAGTTATAGGTCTCTTAGAGGGAGAAGGCTGGCTTCCCCTAATTAAAGTAATAAAGTCTTCAGCCATTCTTATTTTTTTTAGGCATATGGACCTGACCATACGGTTTGGACATCGGTTTTCTAGGCGTGGATCGATTTTTAGGCCTTGAAGAAGAAGATGGCATTGGTCTGAAATGCAAGTCTGTAGGGCTGAATACACCCTCAGAGGCCAGTGCCTGCACAGCAGTTCCAGACCCATCCAAGGTAGAGACATCCGCAGGTTCCATAGTCGAAGAAGCATCTTGCGGCACACTGGACTCCGAATGGGTCTCAGTAGAGGCCTGCGAATTTGTAGTGGGTATCCGGAGCTGCGATAGTGCCTCACTGAATATCGAACTGGCAACTAGCTTAACGGAAGCTTCGGCAGTTTTGGACCTATGTGGTCTCTGTCTATCTTTACATTTTTTCGGGATGTCGGTAGTCGGATGGCTTACCGAAGCCATTTCTGGATAGTTAAACAGAGTACTAAAATAATTTGATGCAAAAAATAAACAGATAACGAATAGTTTGGGGGCTGAATAAGGCACAAAACCGACAGCGAGGGACGTCGTGGTCTGGGCCTAAGCAAGGAATGCAGTACGAATCAAAATCTTTATGAGGTATTTGCTTTCCACAGGTAATACAATTAACTTTTACTGACATCAATTAAGACCAAGAAAAAGGATCCTGAATGGGGTACTTCGCTTTTTGAAGACTTCGGTTCTGAAACTCGAAAACGAAAATTTCAGGAGTCGGCCGACCAGCACTTGCGAACTGCTTCTGCTTCGGGCACCGAAGAGTGTAATGGCGTCAGCTGCATGTTTTATACCTAGGGTTTCCACCCCTCCATTTTTTTTTCCAGACTATCCAGAAATCAAACTGATTCTCCGGTAGTCTGGAAACACTGTACAAACTCCAGTATTCTATTTCAAAAAGGAAACAGACTATCGGAGTTTGTAAATCGGCTGATTTACTATGCTTTTTTACAGAAAAGCACAGTAAATCAGCCAAAAGCAGGTAGCAGAAATGTAAAAAGAGGGCGTTCCACGTTGGGTGATGTCCTCATGACATCACAAAATGGGTGGAATGTGGGCGGGAGAGGGGGTGGGACAGGCGAGGTTACTGGTGACACGGGGTGTGGCTTTACTCCGGTTTTAGCCATGACGAAAGGTGGCAACCCTATTTATACCCCTGATGACCTGACGTCATGGAAGAGACAGCATCCGATGCAGGAATCCAAGACTTTGATATTCAGGCTGGCTGAGGGCTACCTGCAGGCAGATAACCCAAATGTAATGACTAACAGTGAAACACGAAGAACATCTCCTATAGCCAAGGCTACTGTAACAGTGATTTAAATGCTGAACATCCATCAGTTACCCTGAGACTAACAAAAATAAAAACCATCAAAAAACAAACCCATTCAAATGAGTTTAGGCACATAGGAATATAACAGTTTATATTAAACGACAAAAAAATACTGATTTTCTTTATTCCTTAGAAAATAAAATACATGTTCTCTGCTGCCTTTGAGGGAAGCAGCATAAAAGTGTTTACACATAATTACATCAGTACCCAGTCTGGAAAACTGTACGTGAATATGTCAAACTCTGATGAGACAGGGATTTCTATACAGGAAGATTAAGCAAAATCAATTCATGTTTTTTGGCTATTCCTTCTAAATTGGTTAGTACTGAAGGGGTTAACACTGAGCGTGAGAATGAGGCAGTAGCAGAAACCAGTTCACAAAACTCTTTTACTTACTGGAAGCATAAATTGCATTTGCATCCTTAACTCAAACACTGCCCTCTGTTCCTTTAACTTATGGTGTTGATGTCTTCATAGCAAGGGCTTACAAAATAACTTTCATAATACTTTTTCTGATTTAACAGCTTAAAACCACATTTTATTACCTGGAAATGCAGATAGCAATGTAATACCTCTTAAGGGCATGAATTTTTCTATAAACTGAAACAAAAAAAAATTGTAAAAAAAAAAAAATGTAATTTCACCTTTAGTCGAGTCAGTGAACCAATTCAATGGCCCCTCTTCAGTTATGACTGTTGGACAAGTGGTGTTATAGCTACATTTACAGGGAACAAACAGAATAGTAAAAAATCATTCAAGTAAAGGCAGTTAAAAGAGCAACAATTAAAACAGCAGAGACCATCTTGGACAAAAAGCATCTCATACATACATGGGAGAAACAATGACTACTCTAGCAGAGGTTGGAGATTATCCATGCACATGCTAGAGCATCACTCTGAATCGGGAAGGCTCCCTTTCAAAGCTCAAAGCAGTGTTGTGAGTGTAGACCCATTTATGAACATCAATGCTACTAGCAAGGTGACAAGGTGGCCAGCAGCTGTGAGGGATAGGGCAGTAGTAATCAACAGGTGGGGCACAGTTAAAACAAAAATGTTACATACAGTGATTTGGGATGAATTTGTGTACTGCTAAACTGGACAGTACAATCAACACTTTCTCTTCACCCAAGTTGAGAAAGTGGGCAATAAAAAAAAATGATTTTGGTGATATGCTTACCCATCTATAATTAACTGATCATATGGTGCTGGTTTATCACATACTGGACACATCCATGTTGGTTTTTTCTCATTCATTTGCAAATAGAAAACTGCATCAAAGCACTGCAGATGTGCACAGGTGTCAGAGCGACATGGGATTGACAGACGCATTTTCACCAGCTATGGGGGGGAAAAAAAAAAGAAAAGCTTGAACACTTTAACAGAGAAAACAGTACTCAGGGCAGAGTTTATCAGAAACTGCATAACTCAACTACTCAAGTTAAAACAAAAAAATAAGGGTACAAGAGTCAGATTTCAAAAAGTTATACAGATTAAGAAACAGACTTGAAAGCAGTAAAACCTAACAAAATAGCAAAGCAAGAATTCTGTAAAAAAAAGTCTTAAGTTATGGATTTAAGACATACTTTCATTCTATGAACTTCAGAAACTTTCCACCTTCTCTTAATGTATTTAAAACCAGATATATCATATCCAGTTGCTTCTCAAAGCAAGTTATGTGCGGGTACATCCCGTACAATTCAGTTAAAGTCTGAAAGGTTGTTTTAGCCCCCCTTGAAATGCTCCTTCATTAATGCAAATCTTCTCCCTGAAGTCCCCTCTGGGGTAAGGAGCCAGAAGGCAAGGAAATCATTAAACCCCCACAACACAATTTCTGAAGAACATCATCAGTCTCATGGATGCTGGCTTATGGGATTGAGCTTTCTTCCTTTTTATAAGGACCTGCACATCAAAAGTGATGGGGCTCAGTTGCAGGGACAGGGGAAACCTTAGTCTTTTATGCAGCCATCTATTTCACAAAGTTTTAACAGCTGAAAATGTGAGCAGAAATTCATTGGGGCCATTATCCCCAAGCCTGCCTCTATATCCAAAAGTGATAGGCCATGGAAGAGAGTTTATATTATTTCGTCAAAGTGACTACCAGAACACCTTATGGAGCTACCCCCCCACACACACACACTCTCTAACTAAATATACCAACTCTGAGATTACACTACAGTGGGGAAAGGAGCAAATTCCAGATAGCCAGCAAGATTTTTCCCCTGGTAAGAAATCTGCTTAAACAAACATTTGACAAAATTAGCATTCAGTGGATTAAGTTTGATGAATACGTGTTAAACGGGTAATCGCTTCGACGAAATGATATAGACCCAGAAAAATGAAAATATTACCAGTGGGGTCAGATGGCCTGAAAAGATCAGTAACTGTGGCCACCTAGTTAGGTATCTCATATATACAAACGAGGTAGGAATAACCTTCACCATCTGAACCTTGAACTGTATGGCCAGCAGTTCACAGACTGGGATCATCTAGATGTGACAGAAAATGAAACCAGAATCTGGTCCACGAGAGAAGGCATGGGCCCCACTTTCAGCCTCCAAAAGCCACATCGGCAGATGGCCATGCTTTAGACTTTGGGGGGAAAGGGTTTAGTAACTGGTGCCACAGATCTGTGTGGATTTAACGTGTGTGTGTGTGTGGGGGGGGGGGGGGTCAAAGGATTTGCACATCTTGCACACTTCCTAGGTTAACTGTAAATAGTTATCTGTTACTGTACATAGATACTGATAGTTATTCTTTATAGACGGTGTGTGCACTGCATACATACTATTCAAATCTGTGCATTTCACAATGCCTCATTTAAGTTTTATCTACCGTTTACAAAACTGTTAGTTACACCTGTACAGGCTGCGCCTAAAAGTGGTCCATCTAGATTAGTAAGCTACCTCTAAGAATAAATAAAACAAAACTTTCCAGAGAATATATTACTTTGTGGCTTTTTTTCACTTTTGTTATTACCACCGCTTGAAGATCATCCAACCATCTTTGAAGAAGCAACAGCCCCCTGAACTACAATTAGCTCTTTATACTCAAACAGGCCTTGAGAGTTTTTGTTCAATTTAAGTTTTTGTTTGATCAATCTTAAGTTTCCTTATGTTCTTCACTCAAGCAAGAATGGAACTACACACAAATTATAAGCAAAGATATAATAACCACAGTCACACTTGCGGCTATTTTTATTTATTTATTTGTTTTTTTTTTTGGGGGGGGGTGTTATGGGTCTCAGAATCTGAAGCAAAACACTAGAGTCCAAAACTGACAAGATAAAAGTACAGTTCTGTAAGTTGCACTTCCCCATAACAGTATAAAGTTTGAATTCCTCTCTGCTGCAGTAACCTTTAGGCTATATGGACTGTGTCTTGCCCAGGACAACAGGCCAGCTTCCAGCAGCTCTGTCTCCATCCCCCATGTCCACTTTGACTGCTTAGTCCTGAGGGAAAATTCAGCAGTCCAAGTGTAAAATCTTAGGACTTTCTTGCCCAAACACTAAGTAGTGCACATAGTCTGGTCTATAAAAACAATAACCAAACCATTTTTGAAAAAAAACAGCTATATACAATAAGAGGTGGATGAAGGGTTGGAGTGGCTACTGCAGCAGTCAGGAATTCAAACATCTACTGTTATGGGCAAGTGCGATTTGCACTGTATCAAATAAATCATTCCCACTATTGCAGTAGCCTTTTGGTTATATGTTCTGATTAAAGTCAATCCAACCTTGGAGGAAGAATGATGTGTGTCCAGGATCCACCAGGGAATGGTCTTAGCAAAGCCAGTCCACGGCAGAGAAAAAGGATCTAGTTTACAATGCCTTGTAAACATCTGCACAGAGGGCCATGTAGCTGCCTCTAGAATACTTCTACAGTCAAATCCCTTTCCAATATGTCAGGTAAGACAAGGCCTTGATACTGCCAAGAACAAGTTTAAAATGGTGAGCATAACAAAAGGCAATAACCAAGGACAATCATCTGGAAAGAGTGTTTTGACTTGGTGAACACTCAGGGGCAGTGGTGAAACTGAATTGATAATCATCTCCTAGCCATTAATGCAGAAAACTCCTGGACCACCTCTATCATTATATGATGGCAGGCATCCTTGAGGTCGATCGGGCACATCCAGTTTTCCTTCCTCAGTAACGGTAATATGGACTGCACTGTGACCATCAGGAATTTGGTCCATTTTTAAAAAAAGGACAGAGCTTGTGGCGACTCGTGGCAATGCCGGTGTCAGGGGCTCAGTATATTCCATTGGTCGCACTGGAGAGCAGCCTCATAGAAATGTTAGCAATGGATTATAAGGTGGGCAATTGAATCTCCAAAGACTTCTGACACTCCAGAAGCTGCTGAGTCTTAATAACCCCTGACACTTAGAACATACTGTCCCCACTGAAGTCTGGTTAAGTTAACTAGATAGTTCAGCTCCCTCAGTGCAAACATGGTTGAGGCACAGCAGCACTTTCCTAAATGGTCCAAAGCTCGAGATGAGTTCTCCTCTGAAATGTCCTCCTTAGTGGCCATTGCCACTATGGCTGCATTTTTGAAATTCCCAGGGAGAAAGGGAAGAGGCAGGGACCCTGGCGAGGGGAAAGGGCTTGGCATACTGACCCAACAGGGATGTGCTGTCCCAGAGCAGAATGAAGAACGGTCACAGGTGTCAATGTGAAAGAAGGGGGAAAACTCATTGTACTTGACTATTCCCTTTCCTGGCAGAAGACAATTCTTTATATGATGTCAAAAGCAGAAGCAGGCTGACCAGAGCTAAAGGACCTAGGAACCAAGGATGCCTGAAATTCCAGTGGTGCTGCATCCTATTTCTACGATGAGACCACAGCTGAGCTAGACGGCATATGCTCTGAGCAGAAGGGACATACACAAAGCTGGAATCGAACCAGATTAAGACGCACCTGCCTCGACCAATTGAATCCAGAGTCTGATCAGCTCCAACATGGCCACAGTCAAGGAAACCAGGGTAGGAGCTGGATTAAACCAAGCCGTCAGATCAGACCTGAAGATAGGGAACACAACCGGGCCATAGGGAGGAAATCAAGCTGGGTGACAGCCCAGAGTTGAACAACATCAACCACAATGCTATAAGCAAGGTAAATCACCCTGTTGCAATGTTTCAAGTGGCTATGTTGTGAAATTTACCTGGACATTTTCTTTCAGAGAATGAATTTGCTGTGTTAATCCAGGGTTTAATATTTATACCTATGGTTCTTCCACGGTTGCATGAATTGAAATGCGATATTTTTAAATTTTGCAGGAAGTTGCATTTGAAATATTTTAAAGATGTAAACAATGAGGTTAAAGAAAGTGTTTTAGATAGCAGCAGTAGCACTTTAAATGAGTTTCTATTCATGCGATTCTTATATTGAGTTTAATGCTTACTGTTCTTTGATAGAAGTCATGTTAAACACAATTAACATTTATTCCAACTGTTTTAAAATAAGGTATTATACATTTCTCTGAAATGCTTAATTTTGCTGTGAATAATATTTAAAATTTAAAAAGAAATGTATAACATTAATTACAATTTAACATTATTAGAATGAAAGTCATTGAAAGCATTAAGTAACAGAAGTGATTTAATTTTTAAGCTTGCTGACAAAGGCAATAAAAGCTGGTGATCATGTCGTACCATCCAGTATTTAGCTATGTGCCAGGATCATTTCATGGATACTAATGTTTATGAAAGGTTTATAACCTTATGTATGAAAATGCATTAAAGGAGTATGAAAATTTGTTGCACAAGGGCTATAGAGGCTAGGCTATTTTTCTGAGGAAGACATCAAAAAAAGTTTAGTGCATAAAATTAGCTTTTTTTTTTTTCTCTTTACAAACATCCCTAATGACCATATGGAAAACTGCAAACAAAGGGGTTAAAATAAGGTAAAGGTGGAAATGCTTAAGAGCTTTCTGGTGAGGTTATGTAATGTTCTCCTTTTAAAACATTTCATGCTCATTTTTATAGCTGCCAGACCAAAGCCCTCCAATAACATGGACAAAGCTATACACCCTTAACATACTAGACATATTTTTCAGGTGAGATGCAAATTAAGTCTCTGAATGAACACTCCTACCACTGCTGCTCTGGAACTTCCAGTTACATAACCATAACAAATAAAAACTTTAAAGACATTGTCGTTGTGCAAGTTCAGTCGCCATAACAGTGCATACATGAGTACAGGTCTCACTCTTGCAGTATTAACCAGGAATAAGGGAAGGATGTCATCTGCCGATCTGGTACAGCTTCCACTGCTTTGTAGACATCTCCTTGGAGGTGAAGGTGCAACATGAAGGTCATTTCAAAACCTTCATGAGTAGTCCACACAGAAGCAAGGACTGGATACCTCCCCCCTGCAGGTTTATCTACTATGTCACTACAGTATTTTCTGAAGTCACCTGAAGGATCCCTAGGTGCAAAACTATCCTGAATGCCCTGAGGGCCAAGATAGTATTTAAATATCTTTATTAAATCACAATTAAAAAAAAACAGTAAAGTAGGTACACAAATATAAAAAGAAAAAAACATTTTAACGTGCAGTACACACTTGAGCAATCACTGAAATCCCTTGCATAAATTGTTCAATTGCTTCCTTTCCTTAAGCCTTAACCCTCCTGCTGAACTATTATGTGAATACTGAGCGTACAGACTTCAATTCTATGCAATTTAATTTTTTTACTTTTTTCTAGCCATCTTGCATCCAGTTCTTTTATTTCCTTTACAATAGTCATTACTTCAGTTAGTTGGTTTGAATTTTAATTTCAGTTTTCTAGTAACTGCTTTTTTTGGCAGCCAGCAGCATTAAACTTAGTAAGGCCTTACTATGTCTAGGCAATTCAGAGGCTATGCCACTGCTCAAAATAATTTCCATGGTTACAATTTGCTCCTCCAAGCATTTCTGTCAAAACAATTTGAAAGGAAATTTTAAAATCTGCCAAGCAGTTACATTCCCAAAGCAAATTCCTAATTACCACTTTTTTCCCACTATACTGCTATCTACCAGAAGAAAATTTCCCGGAACTGTGCTTGGGGTATTAACATAATTATACAAACACTTCTAAACAAAAATCCGAAACCTTCAGGACTTTGCTGCATGACTTGCTGCTGAGTTTTGCTTAGAAGTGTTTTGGAGCCACAAAGACTTCTTTCTAATGTTCTTTGGTAAACTGCCTTTTCAGTCCCTCCCCAATCTTTCCCAACGTCCTCTGACTAATCAAGATCATCCCCCTTCTGTTATAACATCAGCTAAACACACTAGCATAGCTGGTCTTTCATTTTAGTACTCCCTATCCCTTACTGATAATACATTCCATTCAGTCACTAGGATGGAAGGCAGTCTTGAAACCCACAGTCCAAACTTCTTGCTCAACCCCATCCCACTCTATTAAACCTTTCTCTCCATAGTTGTACTTGCTCCCAATACCTTGGTTCCTTTGCAAAGTTTCTCCTGGAAAGTAGAGCTCCGTCTAATTATTTTCTGTACCCATACTTGCAGTCATCCCTATTGGTAAAATGTCCTTTCATTAACATGTTGGTTTAATTCTTAGACTACTTTCTGCTACTTTTAGGAGTATAATATTCTGTACGAATGCTACTGCTCTTCTTAAGAACCGGAATCCAAAACCCTAATCACTCACTTCTTGAACTCCCCTGGTTAATCATTGCCTTCCACTGAGTTATAAAGCTTCTCCATGTGTTACATACACGAGCCTCAGCTGGGTAGCTCTAAAGTATCCCTTCAAATTAGGCAGTCCTTGATCATCTTTATTATGGTCAGGAAAATCAACTCACTTATTACAGTCCACAGCTTCTTATGCTGATAAAAATATGCTTGATCTACATATAAAATGAAAGGAATTAACACAGTTTCTTGACTTGGATCTTACTACTCAAGAGATTCCAGTTTCTCAGTTTTTGTATCCACTTCAGTCTCTTCCTATATATCCCCTCAGCTGCCATAACAGAATCCCTTTTAGTCATGCACCTAAATACTTCATGTCCCCATAAATACAGGTATTGGTTAAGCAATGTGTGTGGGGGGCAGGTAGTTTACCCCTATAGTGCATGTTTTATCTTCATTAATTTAATATCCAGAAAATATCTAAAAATGTCAGTGTTCCAAAAAACGGAAGCGTCCTTTTCTGGATTTATCAAACAAAAAATATCTTCAAGTAGGAACAACATCAGAGTACCATACAAGTTATATCAGTTAACTTGTGAACAACCTATTTGCTTTGCCAGTGACTAACTAAAAGAAAGTAACATAGAAAGATGATACAACCCTGTCTGGTTTCTCAGCTGAAACACAGCCACCCTCCCACCTTAATTCTTGCCTTCAACCCTTCACATATTTTCCTAATTAACCCTATCATTCTATCATGGACTGCAAAAGCTTCCACTGCCCTAGTCATAAAAATCCCATAAGACTCTACTGAATGACTTCCCTGCATTTAGACCCAGCAATAATAGCGGCACAATCTTATATTCTGCTCCCCTCTAGATCTCAGATCTGTTAATGTTATCAAATGTTTGTCTACATATCTACCAATTTTGAAAACGCATTTGATATTCTCTTAAGTATGGACACATTTTATAATTGTGGTTTATAAAGTACAGTTGTGTACACTTACCATAAATGTAGATGTTAGAGTGTATTTACTGTTGCAGTCATTACATTTGGGTAATCTGCTGGCAGGTTGCCCTAAGTCGGCCTGAATTCCAAAGTCTTAGGTCCTGTGTCGGTTGCTGTCTTCTCTTCCATGACGTTAGGGGTATAAAACATGCAGCAGGCACCATTTTCTTTAGTTTTTCTTGCCCCCGATGTCAGGTGCCCCCAAAAAGGTAGCAAAACCTATATATTATATATATATATATACATATATATATATATATATATATATATATTATATATATATATATAGATATATATATATATATATATATATATATATATATATATATATATATATAGATACACACATGCATCAATATAAACTTTACCTTCATCTACAAGCAAATACACCCACATAGGTTGTAGAAGATAGAGAAGGAAAGATAAACTTCAGAATGACAGGGGGATGGCGGAAGGGTAACCTGGACTGCAACAGTGAGTACACTCGAACATCAAAATTTATGGTAAGTGTACAAACTTGTACTATGTTCTTCGTGTTTCACTGTTGGTCATTACATTTGGGTAGAATCCCAAAATCTATGGTTGGGAGGCTGGAGCTAAACAGCATTAGGTGGGGCTATAAGGCCCTGCAGCAGAGGCAAATGGTAATGCTTTGTAAAGGTGTGAACAGAACTCCAAGTAGCAGCCTCTAGAATGTCTTTGGTTGGTACTCCTCTGAGAAAGGCTGCTGAAGTAGCTGCAGCTCTGGTGGAATGAGACCTAATGTCCTTAGGCACAGGTTTACTATGGTGTAAGTAGCAGAAACGGATGCAGTGGCTTATCCACTTTGAAATTGTCTGCTATGAAATAGCCTTGCCTTCTGATCCTGCAGCATATGACACTAGTAATTGCTCAGTTTTTCTTAGAGCTTTTGTCCTACTCAAGCAGAATCTTAGCTGTCTGTGTACATCCAAGGAATGCAGAATTCTCTCCCCCTTGTTATGCGGATTTGGATAAAAAGTTGGCAGATGAATTGCTTGGTTAAGAGCCACACTGGAAACCACCTTAGGCATAAAAGTAGGATTTGTCCTCAGACACCCTATCTGGGTAAAATATGATAAAAGGCTCTACAGACATGAGGGCCTGTAGCTCTGAAACGCTTCTTGCTGAAGTAATTGCTAGTACCAGAGCTGTTTTCCATGATAAGAACTTTAGATCAGTGGTAGCAGCTGGTTCAAATGGAGGCAGGGTGAGCTTTTCCAACACATAATTGAGGTCCCATGCAGGTAATGGTGATCTTCTAGGAGGCTTTAAATTTTTAGCTTCTCTAAGATACTGCTTTAGTAAAGGATGGTAAAAGATTGGTGGCTCTGTATTGTAATGAGCCGAAATAACAGAGGCATGGATTTTGATTGATGAGAAAGACAGGCCTTTGTCAAGCATCTCAGTTAAGTATTGTAATATCTGATGAATATTTGGTTCTGCTGTATCAGTTCCCTGTGCTTGATTCCAAGCACAGAATCTCTTCCATTTGTCAGCATAACATTTTCTAGTACTAGGCCTTCTGGCTTTCAAAATGACATCCATCACAGCTTTACTGAGAGGTGTTGTTTGTATGACTACATGATTAGCCATACGGCCAAGTTCAGTGTCTGTAGTTGATTGTGCAGGATCTGATTGTTTTGCTGGGACAGTAGCTGTGGTCTTTGAGGCAAGGTCCAAGCTGGGTATTGAGCCAAGTTCCTTAGGATTGGGTACCAGTATTGGCATTGCCAGTCCAGGGCAATTAATATCATCTTTGGCTTCTCTTGTCTGACTTTTAGGAGGACCTTTGGTAGAAGAGGCAGAGGAGGAAAGGCCTAAACTGATAGGTTTTTCCAACTGAAGGATAGGGTATCCACTTTCCATGCTTGTCTGTGATACGTCCTTGTGCAGAATCTTTTCAAATGATAATTTTGAGGAGAGGCAAATAGATCTATGTCTGGGTGCCCCCATTTCTCAGTTATCATGCCGAAGACTTGTGGATTTAGTTTCCACTTGTGAGGATCCATAAGGTTTCTGCTTAAATCGTCTGCCAGAGTGTTTTGTTTCCCTGGCAGGAATTGAGCTTGAAGATGTATTTGGTAGGTCAAAGCTGTGTCCCACAGTGCCATGGCTAATCTGCAAAGGGGGATACGAGTGTTTGCCCCCTTGCTTGTTTATATACCACATGACTGTTGTGTTGTCCGTCTATCAGTAGTTCTGAATGAAGCAAGTCCTTGAAGGCTGTTATGGCATTTTGAACAGCTAGCATCTCTTTCTGGTTGATATGTTGATGCATCTGTTTTGGTGTCCATAAGCCCTGAATGCATCTTCCTGCCATGTGGGCCCCCCAGGCATAATCTGATGCGTCTGTTCAGGTTTGGCTGGCAGGGGGTAGAGTGAAGGGCAGTCCCATGTTTGGTGACATGCCTTTGCCCACCATAGAAACTCCTGTTACAGGCAGGGAATGAGAGGAATCATTGTTTCCAGACTGTGTGAATGTTGACTCCATAAACTTTTTAGGTACCATTGAAATTTCCTCATATGCAGTCTTGCATATGGAATTAGTAGGATGCAGGATGCCATGAAGCCCAGAGCCTGCAGAATTTGCCTTGCAGAAGACTGGGTTTTTGTTGCCATCAGTTTGAAGTAAGCAGTCAGTTGCCTTTGCTTGTCTGGCGTGAGTTAAGCCATCTGGGCAGTTGTATCCAAGCTTGCACCAAGGAATGTTATCTTTTGAGGGGGTATCAGTTGTGATTTATTTTCGTTTAATGTGTACCCTAGGCATGTTAGAAGCCTTTTAACAAACACCAGGTGTCAGAGAAGAGTGCCCTTGTTCTCTGCTTGAATGAGACAGTCGTCCAAGTAAGGATATATCTGTATACTTTGTCTGCAAAATGCAATTACTGGTGCCAGGCACTTTATAAAGACCCTGGGCGCAGTAGATAAGCCAAAGAGCAGTGCAGAGAATTGGTAATGCATTAAGCCAGCCTTGAATCTGAGGTATCTTCTGCACGATTGTCTTATTGGGACATGCAGGTATGCCTCTTTTAGGTCTAAAGTTACCAGCCAAGCATTCTTGCCCAGCATGGGCAGAAGCTGCTGCAAAGTCAGCATCTTGAATTTTGTCTCGAGTAAAAACCTTGTCCTTTTTCCTGTTCTGGTACTGTCTGAATGGCCCCCATATCCATGAAGGACATAACCTGTTTCTGTGCCTCTACCCATTGAATTTTTGGCAGACCTGGCCAACTAGTTGTTAATGATGTGTTGAATAAACTCTATGACCCAGGTGATGGGTCATTTCCTGAATGTTTACACCCTGATGGCATTCTGTAATAAATTTCACTCTATTCATTCTTCTGTGTTTAATTTGTCTAGCAAATGTTTGTCTAAGGAACACTTAAATGCGTTATGTAAAGGTTTTACATTCATCCCTTTTCAAAGGGTGAATTTACCTAATGTGTTACTGGATTTAAGACTATATACCAGAAAGTTAAATCTGAAATTGAATTTTGAAGTGAATAATAATGCTTGTGAACCTGATAGTTCTCAAACCCTAAGTTCTCAATCCCTTAGCACCCAATCCTCTGGAGTTTCCTCTACTTCTAGTGGCAGCTTTGACCAGTCTTTGCCCAGAAAAAAAGAGTTTGATCAATCCTCCCTTAAATAATACATTAATGACTTTAAGGGTTTGTGAAGAGGATTTTAGAAACGTAGTTGCGCACAACTCCACTGATAAATGGTTCAATTTATCTACCGATGAGAGAAAAGCCATGTCTGACTTGACTTGTGATGAAAATGTGAGAGTCATGAAGGCTGATAAAGGTACTGGTATAGTTATGGACCAACTAAGATACGTCAACAAGATTAATGATGAACCATGTAATGATGATTGTTATGAGAAAGTGTCCCTTGATACTGTATACTCCAATTTTGAACGCATTGGTAAAAAGTTAGTCTTTACTGGATGATTTTTTTTTATTATAGAAGAAGAAATTGAGTTTATGTCATCTCCGAACCCTTGCTTAGCTAAACTTTTTGGCATTCCCAAGGTTCACAAGAATGAGAAGGATCCTCTGTTTAGGTTAATTGTTTCTAATAAACATTCAAAAACAGACAATATATCACATTATATTGATTTTGTCTTAAATCATTTGGTACAAGCCACTCCCTACTATATCAGGGATTCGTGGGACTTCTTAAATATGTTGTTTGATACTGATTTGGACTTTTCTAAATGCATTTTAGTCACATGAGATGTAGTTGCGTTGTATAATACCATTCCCCATACTGATGGGTTAAATTATGCTAAACATTTTTTGTTTAAATATGTTAAATTTCCTAAAATGAGAATTCATACATTACATACCCTCATGTCTTTGGTATTGAAAAATATTTTTTTTCCATTTTCAAGACAATATTTACAAGGAGGTTAGACTGGTGGTGCTGCAGTAACGTTTTCGCCTCACAGTTAGACGTTGCCCGTTCGATTCGAAGTTAGAGCGTCTTCTGTGTGGTGACATCCGTGAATGGGCATTCCTTCGTTGAAGGTTGTGCATTAGGACCGGCAAGCCAGCACGCAAAACTCTACTGCCAATCATTAAAAGACCGGAGTTCCGCTGTGGCGACCCCTAACCGGGAAAAGCCGAAAGACGCAAACAATTTACAGGCAGGTTAGAGGTATTGCTATGGGGTCAAAGATGGTCCCAGCATTTGCTAATCTCGTTTGAGTGAGTGGGTGGTTGATGCTCTTGTACATTTGTCTGGGTACCATTCTTTGAAGTTTTACAAGAGATACATAGATGATATTTTTTTTCTGTGGGAGGGTGGTGGTAGTCAGCTAGAAGCTTTTGTAGAATCTCTCTCAGAAAGCATTGTTTTTTTGAAGTTTGTTATTGCGGACAAAGGCCTAGAAGTTTCCTTTTTAGAAACCAACATTTGTATGGATAGACATAAGAATTGTTTTAATTGCACTGTCCATAGAAAAGTGACTTCTCATAATAATTACCTGGACTTCAATAGTTCCCACCTCTTTTTTTATGAAGAGGAATGCGCTCAGAGGACAATTTATTAGAATCTCCAGGCTAACTAGTGAGGATGCTGACTTTGAAAAGGAATCAGACTTTTTGTCACATCTTTTCTTACAAAAGAATTCCCCAGTTTCCCATATTAACGAGGTTTGGAACAGTATTAGATTGGACAGACAGGTTAAATTTAGACATAATTTGAAATATGGTTTCACTACAGTCTCTAATTGTCCAGATCACACTACACAGATCACACTACACACTCTCCACGTTTTAAGCTTCTCGTTACCTATTTGTAGGGATACGAAAGCTTTGAGAAGTATCCTAGGAGACAATTGGAGGATTTTAGTTAGTGACCCCAATATCAGGTTTTCTCTTGGTAATGAGCCTTTATTTTCTTTTAGAAGGACTAGAACTTTAAAGTCCCATTTTGAGAATAAAGATCTTCCTTTTTTGCTGTCAATTTCTTCAACACTTGCTAAACCATCAGGTATGCATAAATGTGGCAAATGCGTATGTTGCAAATACATTTTTGGTGATAAACACTACTCCATTACCCATTGTAAAGTAAAGGTACCTCATTAAGCTGATATTTAACATATATATATTTTTGATAGGTTTAAAACACTTGAACCTACAATTGTGGCAATAGCTAGTTTTTTACATAGAATTGTTTACATTGCTCTGCTCCCAGCATGATTCCACTGCCTATTTGCTGTTAATAGCTAGTACTCACAAGCTGATATTTAACATATCCTGTTTTACAGGTTTATGTTGTTTTTTCCTATGACATCATGTTTTAATTTTAATTTAAATTTTTATT